>NW_019398038.1:0-829 GCF_000591075.1 Eurytemora carolleeae
ATGGGAAAGGAAAGGTGGGAGGGAAAGGGAGATGAAATACATGACAGCGAAAAGATTCAATATTTGGATTTTCCAAAAGGGGCCGACAGAGAGGGAGGGGTCAGGGTGAAAAGGAATAGGGTGGGGGGGAGGGGGTAATAAGAATACTTTCTAATGAAGGAATTGTCGTTTAACGTCTTTTGTAAAGTCACAGCTCAGCAAATTTTTAAAAACATATTTTCCTCTTCCCCTTTGTTTTAGGGTCCTGACCCTACCCCTTCTTTCTAGGGTCCGGACCCCTTACCCTTTTTTTAGAGTCAAGTCCCCTTACCCTTTTTTTAGAGTCCGGACCCCTTACCCCTTTTCTTTAGAGTCCTGACCCCTTACCCTTCTTTTAGAGTCCAGACCCCTTATACCCTTCTTTTAGAGTCCGGACCACGTTCGGATCCACTCCTCTTTCTTTTAGGGTCCTGACCCCTTACCCTTCTTTTAGGGTCTGGACATGACCCCTCCCCTTTCTTTTAGGGTCCACACCTCCTCTTTTTCTTTTGGGGTTCGAACCTCATCTTTCTCATAGGGTCCGGACCATTTCTTTTTGTTTTAGGGTCTGGACTGGACCCAATCCCCTTTCTTTTTGGGCCTTTCCTCACAATCCCCTTCTGTTTGGGTCCTACCACAAATACTTTCGTTATGGGTCTTCCCAATCAAACCTTTATTTAGATTTATCTCTTTTTCTCCATCCTTCATTTTCTCCTATTCTCGTATTCCTTGTTAGAACATGTCAATTTAGAATATTCAAGCATGTGTTTAAACAAAACATATCACAGGCATTCTAACTTCTGCACATCGC
>NW_019398038.1:1525-2701 GCF_000591075.1 Eurytemora carolleeae
TCATCTCACAACAGAGGCTGAGTCTCCCCCCCCCTTGAAAGTTTATATATATACGCCCCTGTTCGCATGATTTAGTGTATGTTCTCAGATGCTGGATTAAAACTTATCAAATATTAAATCTGAGTGTGAACATCCTAATATATCATCAAAATATGATGTAATACCGTAATCCCAAGGCTTTAATGTCAGGTGTAAGATTCGCTAATTCTTTTCAACAAATTTTTGAATTTTACAATTTTATAACTCGCAGATTTTTTTTAAATTTTATCATTTTGCAATAATTGAAGTCGTAGATTTTAGAGAGAAGAGTTTGCAAAAAATAGATGTATGTAAAAGGACTGTACGCGCAATTTGAAGTAACCCTTCATGAATCACAATGATGAAATCTTGAAATCTTTATCTGATTTATCTGATCAATAAAGTGGGTGATATTGTCGTTTTTCTAGACATAAAAGTGTTAAGTTCTGATATTCATATATGTTTTCCTACAGAAAAAATCACAAGTCACTTTTGTAAAGAAATCACAATTGAGAACATAAAATCAATTATCTAAGTTAATTAAATAATATTCAATTCTTACTTTATCGGACAAAGCTTTCAAATGTAAATCGGTCACTCCAACTTTCACTTTCACTTCAACAAAAATTATTCAGCCATTTGAAAAAAAATGATTTATTTAAATATAAAAAGGGATTGTTCTATTATTTGAAAAAAAATGATTTATTTAAATATAAAAAGGGATTGTTCTATTATTTGAAAATACAGTTGATGTATTTAAATATAAAAGGGTTTGTTCTATTATTTGAAAATACAGTTGATGTATTTAAATATAGACAGTTCTATTCTGTTCTAATCTATTTTGTTTTATTCTAATCTATTCTAGTCTCCTTATTGTAATTTACGTTGTTATATATTCTAATATTTTAAATTTGAATGTATTTTTCGCAAAATTTCTTTCTAAATCACTCATTTTTTATCCGGTCTTACCTTTCTTGCTTTTAGGGAATTAGGAATTTTATTATGAAAAAAGATTAACCTTTTTTCCCCTTAAAGGGAGTGTTCGCAAAAAATTAAAGGGGGTATAGGCTTAATGCGATAAAAAAGCGCTTTTGATCGCTACTAATCTTACTTCTATCTGTTGCGTCTATAAGGAGAAAATTGTTAAAGACGTCTCAT
>NW_019398038.1:2950-32267 GCF_000591075.1 Eurytemora carolleeae
ATTTGAAAATACAGTTGATGTATTTAAATATAAAAAGGGATTGTTCTATTATTTTAAAATATAGTTGATGTATTTTAATATAAAAAGGGATTGTTCTATTATTTGAAAATACAGTTGATGTATTTAAATATAAAAAGGGATTGTTCTATTATTTTAAAATATAGTTGATGTATTTAAATATAAAAAGGGATTGTTCTATTATTTGAAAAAAAATGATTTATTTAAATATAAAAAGGGATTGTTCTATTATTTGAAAAAAAATGATTTATTTAAATATAAAAAGGGATTGTTCTATTATTTGAAAATATAGTTGATGTATTTAAATATAAAAAGGGGTTGTTCTACTATTTGAAAATACTGTTGATGTATTTAAATATAAAAAGGGAATGTTTTACTATTTGAAAATACAGTTGTTGATGTATTTAAATATAAAAAGGGTTTGTTCTACTATTTGAAAATACTGTTGATGTATTTAAGTATAAAAAGGGATTGTTCTACTATTTGAAAATGCAGTTGATGTATTTAAATATAAAAGGGTTTGTTATATTATTTGAAAATACAGTTGATGTTTTTAAATATAAAAAGGGTTTGTTCTACTATTTGAAAATACTGTTGATGTATTTAAATATAAAAAGGATTTGTTCTACTATTTGAAAATACAGTTGATGTATTTAAATATAAAAGGGATTGTTCTATTATTTGAAAATACAGTTGATGTATTTGAATATAAAAGGGATTGTTTAACTAAAAACAATGACTAAATCCCCTAATTTAAAATTCGGTGATTGTAATGGACCAAACCTCTGTAGAGTAAAAAAGTAGATGTTTGTTCCACATTTATTGAAAATATATTTCGGTCTGGGTTGACCCTCGTCAGTTCTAACGATATAATAACCATCAAAATCGGTGAAAAAATTGGAAATTTTTTTTGTTAAAAATCCCAAGAAAATAAAGAAACAAAAAAGATTATTCAAAATAAAAATTTGAGCTGTCAAATGGACATAAGGGAAACGAACTCAGATCATGAGATGGAAAAAGATAATTAGCAAATATTCAGTTTAAAAAAAAATGTTTTAAGACAATAATTATTCCTTGAGATTGTTTCTGTCACAAAGGTTAAAACCAAACTGTTTAGTGTTTAGATTTATGTGTATAAAGGGATGGTGGGGGTCGATCTAATTAACGAACTTTTGCGTAAATCGGGGAGAGGGGGAGGGGGGGGGACGGCTTGTTTAAGGAGGGGTATTTAAACCTTTTAAAAATTGTACATTAACAACTCTTTTTTATAAAAAGATACTGAAATTAAAAAAAAAACATTATTCTGATTATCAATCATTCCGACCCTCAGAAACAAGTTTGAGATGTAATTTGTCCTTTCAAATTGGCGATCAATCCCTTTATATATAAACCTTTAAAGTTTTGACATAAAATAAACTAGAACTATTTTAAATGTTGAGCAATGAGCCTGAGCACCTTTATATTATTGATGAGGACATAGCATATTTTTAATGTGCTCTCAAACTTTTAAAACATTAAATTTTCATATACAAGTTTGTCAGTTGATACAAAAAAGTTTATTTTTTAATCTATACAATATATAATGAATCTTTATGATGTGAATTAATATTTTACTGGACCTTAATTGACCTTGTAGGATAAAATCTGTATATTGTCATCCAATCTATATAATAAAGCTCTTCGCTCATATATGTATATTTAAATATATATTTGCTATAGCTGGCCAAACGACTGGAGCGAATTTGCTGAAATTTTTTGAGGGAACCTGTGGAAACCTTGTTGGTGAAAAAAGCTTAACAAGTTTTTAGTGAAGATCCACGGGCAACATCGGGCTCTCCAGCTAAAATCGTTATTTAATACCAAATTCATAAAGATGCAACATTCAACTCGGATCGTAAACAAATCAATTTAATTCCAAACAAATCATTCAGATATTAAAAACAAGGGAACCTTTGGAAACCTTGTTGGTGAATAAAGCTAAACAAGTTTTTAGTGAAGATCCACGGGCAACATCGGGCTCTCCAGCTAAAATCATTATTTAACCCTGGGGGGGGGGGTCAATTTGACCCCCCTTTTAAATCCCATGTTTTATGTCCAAATATGACAAATGATAGCTTTTCATTAGAAAGCTCTTGTGCTATACTTTTAGAATCTGCAAAAAAATTTTGCTAATTTGCAAAAATTGAATTTTTTATCGCAAAATCCAATTATATAGTAAAAATGTTTGCAAAAAAAATTTTGTCCAAAAAATGAAAAATTATACATTTTTTAAAAGCCCTTGACCATGCCATTTCAAATATGCAAAAATGTTTGCAAAATTTTAAATAACCTGATTTTTAATCAAGAAAAACTAAAAATGTGCAAATTTCCTTTGACCGGTTGTTTGCAAAAAATTTGCAATTTGTTTTCGCAAAACTTGTGCAATCCGTTTCCTTATGTCATAGCCTTTCCAAAAAGCTAAATTTTATCAAAATCTGACAAGTGAAAGTGGGTCAAAACAAAGATTTAGTTTGTTACAGGCAAAAGCAGTCATTCAGGCAGTGTGCCTGAGGACAGTTAGTATTAAAGCCCGGTTTTTGGCCTAAAGGGAGGGCTTTGGGTATGTAAGAAAAGTCAGACAATTTCAACAGCCTCAGACCAATACTTTTTCAGTTATGTAAAAAAAACTACAGGGGGGGTCAAATTGACCCCCCCCCCCCCCAGCAGGAATAGGGTTAATACCATGCGCGACTATGAATAATAATATAAACCTGGGCAACACAGGGCACTCCAGCATAGTAGAAAATACATTTATTAGTTTAATCCATTATTCAATTTTCCGCAAACACTCTTCAGATTTTCGATATTTCTATTTTGATTAATATTGTAGGAGAAGAATAAAACAAAGAGCCCCCCCCCCCCTGGGTTGAAAGACTCCTAAGCCAGGATCAACAAGACGATTTAAATGTTAATGGTTTCTATGCAGAGTGTATTGGCAGTTTAGAAACCTTGTTATATAAAAACTAGGAGTATATAAACTAGGAGTATATAATTTATCTTGACTCCTTTAGAACCCAACGTTGCCCAGGGTGCTTCCGCCGTTTACCCGAGCTTGGTCTTAAATTACGATTTTTGGCTATTTTTCCCTATGAAAGTCGACCCACTAAACTTAGATTCTCACAACCAAGCTAAGAACATTCCCGTGACTCTCCCGAGTTCCCCAATCAAAATTTGAGGCAATCAAACAGAGATTACAACTTTATATAAATTGAAATACCAGGCGCAACATTGAAATTTTTTAAAAATCAACAAATAAAAACTGAAAAATCTGCGGAATTTTTTAGTTTTATGTTGGCATGGAATGCACCACAAACTGAACTAAAGTATTTAATGCAGTTGGTTTTTTAAAAACTGAAAATCTGAAATATTTTCTACGTTCTCTGTATTTGTTTGTGTAGCCCAAAATCCGCGTTAGTACAGACCACATTTCTCAAATCCCAAGTTTTTAAAAATCTTTTAAAAAATCTAAACGATTTTAAAAGCTCAGTTCTTCATGTAAAATGCAATCAATGTATAAACTTTGCTAGCCTGTCTGTGTGTTTGTCTGTTTGAATCCAATAAACGTCAAATTAAAAAATTTGCCACTAACAAAATTCTTTTTTTGGAAGTTTCAAAAATCCGCGAAATTTTTAGTTTATTTTTGTTATACAAAGAGAACATGTCACAATTGAAATAGAAGATGGGCGCGAAGCGCCCTAAATGCCTAGTAGTTTTAGATTGACATAGATTATGTTTTGAGTATGTTTTAGTATTAAATGTGGACTCATTAATAAATACAGCAAAGGAAAGGGGCGATTTTGAATAGGTGTCATGGATTGAACATTAAAACAACTTAAGTAAAAATGAAAATGAAAAATGAAATGAAAAATGAAAAAAAAATCTTGTAGAGAAAAAATTTTTGTAATTATCCATACTCCTAGGGTTGTTTTGTTTATCGTATATGTATATATTTGTAATTATACATACTCCTAGGGTTGTTTTGTTTATCGTATATATATATATATATCGTATATATATATATGTATAATATTTGTAATTATACATACTCCTAGGGTTGTTTTGTTTATTGTATATGTATATGGTTATCTAATGTTTGGATTAAAGTACTAGCTGGCTCTTCTACGTACACTGTATAATACCTAATCATTTATAAATACTGTTTTTATTATTACTTTAGTTTTATACAAGTTATTTAACCGATATTTTAGGCTTTACAGAGAAAACAGTTATTCTTTTATTATATTCGATGGCAATATGTATTTGATTGTTGTAATAAAAGAATATGTATAAAAGAGACTATAGGATATAAAAATAGTTGCTATTAAATACTACATATACATGCATATATCTACATTTTATACCTTATACAAAAATATATCATAAGATATTTTACTCCCGTCTTTTTCAAATTCACATTTTTATAATTTATGAATAATAACATCAAAATTTCAGAAAGTTGGCAAATTACGACGAAGAAAATGTTTAATTTGATGCGGGTTTTTAGCATGCAATTATTCTACAAAACCTAAACAACCTCTAAATACAATTTGCGTTTTTAAAATATTTTCTGGAATTCAAAGCAAGGATTGAAAGATAAGCCCAGGATGAATAGTAAAAAATCTGAATTGGCGTATTTAAAAATCTCAAGATAATATCTAATAAATTGCTATATTTAATGTTTTAATTTAAGTCAAGACAAAATTCTCGTAAATTTTTTTATGTTTTGTTGAGGTTGAGATTTAGCCGGGAGTTGACCACACTATAATGATATAAGTTACGTTTATATCCTCATATAACCGGGTAGGAACCAGAGTTAGAAGATATAGGGAGAACAGTTAGAGGGAAGGAAAAGTAGGATGACAAGGATATGTAGGATAAATAGGATAAGAGGAGGAGTAGGTGGAGTGGGAAGGAGTAGGAGGAGAAAGAGGAGTAGGATAAGTAGTATGAGACGTATAAGTAGGATGAGCAGAATGAATAGAATGAGAGGAATAAGTAGGGTGAGAAGGAAAAGTAGGACGAGAATGATAAGTAGGATGAGAATGGTAAGTAGGATGAGAAGGATAAGTAGGATGAGAAGGATGAGAATTGTATGGGTAGAATAAACAGGATGAGAGGGATGAGTAGGATGAGTAGGATGGTAGGATGAGTAGGATGAGTATGATGAGTAGGATGAGTGGGATGAGTATGATGAGTGGGTTGAGTAGGATGAGTAGTATGAGTAGGATGGAAAGAATGAGTAGGATGAGTAGAATGAGTACTGAGTCGAACAAGTAGGAAAAGTAGGATAAGTAGGATGAGTTGGATAAGTAGGATAAGTATTTTTAGAAGGAAAAGTAGAATGTTTTGGATGATATACAGGAACATTTAAAGACAAAAGATTAAAAAATATTAAAATTTTGAGTTTCTGTGACGTAGACTTTAACGAAAAAATTTTCTAACTTCATTCTTCAATTTATGAGGTTTGAGGGGTTAACCCTACCTAAATCTGTACAGATCAAACCTGTGGTGATTAGGGGGGATGCGCTGAATTATGTAATAAATTTCCTCGGATTTATTGATAGTAAAGACTTGGCGAGGAAACGAAATTTATTCTTAAATATTTTTTTTCATAGATACAGAGATACAGAGATACAAGGATACAGAGATACAGAGATACAGAGATACAGAGATACAGAGATACAGAGATACAGAGATACAGAGATACAGAGATACAGAGATACAAGGATACAGAGATACAAGGATACAGAAATACAAGGATACACAGATACAAGGATACAGAGATACAGAGATACAGATATACAGAGATACAGAGATACAGAGATACAGAGATACAGAGATACAGAGATACAGAGATACAGAGATACAGAGATACAGAGATACAGCGATACAGAGATACAGAGATACAGAGATACAAGGATACATAGATACAAGGATACAGAGATACAAGGATACAGAAATACAAGGATACACAGATACAAGGATACAGAGATACAAGGATACAGAGATACAAGGATACCGAGATACAGAGATACAGAGATACAGAGATATAGAGATAAATAGACATAGAGATACAGAGACACAGAGATACAGAGACACAGAAATACAGAAATATACATAGACACAGAAATACAGAGATATAGGGACAGAGTGGGAGAGACACCTACATAGATATAGAGATACAGAGATACAGATGTGCAAATATACAGAGATACAGATACAGAGACACAGAAATACAGAAATACAGAGATACAGAAATATGGAGATAAAGAGAGGTAAATACATGGAAAGATATAGATTGAATTCGGAGATTCAGAAATTAAGTTAAATGATTTTATAGATAGGAAAAAATCCAGACACAGGGTTGATGGTGTAGCACTTGGATGTATTTGATTCGATTGTATCAATATTTTGTATGTAAAAGTTCCTCCTTTTTTAGATATTTCAGAATACATTTGGTTTAAAATCCAATATTTTTAGATATTTTGTATAAAATTTCAATATTTCCAACGAAACTCTTAAATCGAAAACTGAGAATTTTGAGACGCCCTAAATTTAGAATTTGTTAAATCTGCGGATTTTTGTATTTTTGAAAAGAAAAGTTTCAACCTGAATTCACCCCAAGAACACCGTAACACGGTAACAAAAGGTTTTGTATGATATAGCTTTTCATGTGTAGCATTCACAATTCCGCTATTCAATTCTAGTCTCAAATTTGTCAGTTCTAAGGATTATAAATCTAGCATAAAGGGGGGGGGGGCAGGGTACAGGGGGGATAGGGGGGGAGCGTATCAGGTGAACAGACATTCTTACACAGGCATTAGGTGATAATTTTTATGCCAAAAAATGTAATAGACATTGTACATACTTTTTCCAGTCTATGAAGCAGAATATGATTCTTCACCCCCCCCCCCCTTTCCTTGGTAGAAAATTTAATGGGCCGAGCACTGCAACCACAGGTCTAGGTGGAAATTGCGTGAGACTATAGGGAAAAAAACTTATTCTATTCGATTAATAGCTCAATATTTTTTCTGTTCCAACATGATATTTACGATCCACGGAGGAAAACTTCTAAGAATTTTGTAAATAATTTGTAGAGAAATGTTTTTTCTTTTTCAATTTTACTTTGATTGACATTTCTACAGAAAACTTTAATCTTTAATATGACAATCTTTTAATACAATCATTTAAAGGTTGAATTCAGTATTCTGAATTCAAAACAGAAATGCGTACACCTGCAGGAAATTGACGATGCATAAAATAAAAATAAGACTAATCATATTGTGTACAACCATTTTTTTAAAGTATTAACCTTCATTCTCACCCGTTACTTATGTTTTAATTGAATAACTATATTCAGATTGTGCATTTCTAGTACGAAGTTTATTAACTATTTATATCCTTAATTAAAGGATATCAATTTATGATTCTTCAAGCTTTATGGGCCTAAACTTAATCTAAGAATTAATCTTCTAAAAGGAATTCAGTCTTTGCCACAAACTCAAATTTTCTAATCCCTATTTCGTTGCACTTACAACTTTCAACCTGCAAACAGAATTCATTGTTTGACATATCTATAGTCTACGACATTTGATTGAAAAGATATAGGGATTAAAAAATCACAGTCTGTGGCAAAGACTCACTTTCTTTTTATAAAAAGTTCTCCGCTAAATGTCAACCTTCAAAATTGTTCTCTGACCCGTGGTAAAGAATTAAACGGGTTTCACATGTGTATACAAAATATAGAACCATAGTCTCTAATATATCTTAATGACATACAGGGAAACCTACAGAAAATGAGATTTCACACAGACGACTGTAAGGAAACTTTACACCCATTTACGGTTCCGTGTAGCAGTAATCTTGATATTTTTTTTGCGAAATGATTTTCGCGAAAGGCTATTTTTTAAGCAGAAGATCAACATATGGATGTCACATATTATGAGTTTCAGGTTTTCATTAAAGTCGCATTGTTTGTGGGTAACCCTGTAGACTGTACTTGAAACTACACTCACTTGAGTCCCTCAAAATCTCGATTTAAGGATCAAAACTAAAAAACAGAAATTAAACTGATCATAGTTTATTGCTAATAGAAAGTGTAAATTTTACTCAACATTTTACAAACTGATTTCTTGACTGAATGTATAAAAATGGAAACGAAAAAATCCACGAAGAGAGCGAGAGAAAGAGAGAGAGAGGGGGGGAAGAATATCCTTGAATATCATCATTCTTATTATCACCATTTTCTGTGTCTTCTCTCCTAACTAACGATCCGAGAATCTCGTATTTACAGACGGGGGCGCGGAGGAATAAATTAAGAATAAATTTTACATTTAAACTTGCATCAATTCATCTTCCATACAGATATCGGATAATAGCTCCGACATGTCTGAACCCGAGAAATCAAAGTGGGACCTAGAGCTTAACTGGGAAGGATACATTTGCTCCATGTACTCCGGGAGCTGAAACAGGTCTGTGAGATCGTCCAAATCATCCAGACTACAGGGTTCATTTAGCTCAGTTACTTTAATGAGGAGAGGTTCGGTGATGGTTGTCATAGGCTTAGCTTTACATTGATCCCAGAGTACTGGTGAGGTAGGAGGGGTGAGTAGCTCGGTAGTTTCAGGAACCTCGTCCTGGAATATCTGGGTTGGAAGGGTTTCAGGAGGAGGACTCATAGACAGGTCGTGAGGAGATCCTAGAGAACCAGGAGAGGAACTTGTCGGACTCAGAGGAACCGTAGTGCTGTATTCCTTTTCAATCTTGAGCTGTAGCTGTGTGGTTGAGTAGACAAGCTCTTTCTTAATTCCGGAGACGGGTTTCAGAGCTGGTTTCGTCCTGCTAGGAAACACGATAGGTTTGTAGTTTATCTTAGACAAGAGAGATACAGTAGCCTTTCCTTTCTTCTTTGGTTTATACTTGTAATCTGGATACTCCTTCTGATGGAGTAATCTCAACCTCTCAGCCTCATCTATGAAGGGTTGTCTCTCCTCCTCGGAGAGGGTTCTCCAGGTTTTCCCCAGGTTCTTGGATATCTCAGCATTATGAGAATCTGGGTTCCTGTTTATAATCTTCCTTCTCTCTAGCTGGGACCAAACCATGAACGCATTCATCGGTCTCTTCACGTAGTTCTTCTTGTGCTTCTTCGTCTGAAATATAAAAACAAATATTCTTCCGAAAATTATTTTAAAAATATCTAGAAAAATAAGCCTTAATATATTTTTTAAATAAGGTGCGATAACGGATATATACGCTACACCGCTACAATTACTGTACGCATATTAAAATTAACAAGGGTGTCTAGTTCTGACGCATTTACGCAATATAAAACTGTCAAGAATATTAGAACATGCAGATCTAATCTGCTAGGACTGATGATATACCGTCAACTGGAATAAAAATAATTACATTTATGATTTAAGTAAAATACAAACTGTAAATCACAAGAAATATGTATTTTCACTTAGATAAGAGAAAATTGAATAATCAATAATAGCTCCTTGAATGTTAAAAAAATGTATGCAAAATTTATGTTAAGAAATTGCAATAAAAAACTGATTTCAATACGCAAATTAATTACAATTTTATAAATACGTAGTTCGTACAAAAATTATTTAATTCAGATAAGTTCAGTTTGCATTACGCAGTAAATTTACAAAGTGATAAAATCAAATTTTATTCAGTTGTTTGAAAATAGAAAAAAATGCAACGTCCCAAAAATATAATTAATAAAACGTTAAAACAGCAGACTTATTAACTAATCTGAATTTAACCTAATACAGATTATTTACGATTATTAATAAATCCTTCGACGACGCAAGAAGAAGCCATACAATTCAAGCACATTTCTACGCAATAAAACTGTGTCAAACATTTACGTAAATAATTCCTTTTCACCGATCAGACACGCGTTGCGGAGATTTTCTACGGAATTCAGAGAATTTATCGCATTTAATTTATACGCATTTGAGTGACGCAATAATTTCAAGAGATGACGCGAAAAAGATAACAAAAATTTCAAAGAAAATCGATGATAAAAAATAAAAGAAGATTAAATTTGAGTCTATATTTTCATAATCAAAGTTAAACCAAAGTCACTAATAAACTGATTTATCACATTTTCCTAAGTCCAAGAAAAATAAATTTCAACAAATTTGAAATCCGCGAAATTTGTTAATTATAAATTCTTTAGACGCTACCTGAGTTGCATCTGAATACGGAGTTTTTGATTCCGGATTAATGTGCAGAGATCTAAGCACTTGATCTTCACACTTCATTCTTGAACTAATCTAGTCCCATGTGCTTGTATTCGCTGCAAGGGTGTATATTCAACTGACGACTCTGCCGTCTGTAGGGCTCAGTTGTAAGTACTGAGTAGAGGGGGGGACGGGGACCGCGCGGAGCACACCCCCTTCATCCTCGCGACACACAGTAGACACCGGTTCATGGATATTCTCTCGCTGTATCATGCACCTCCCGTCTTCTCCCCGACAGCAGGCAGGGGTGTGAAGGGGGGGGGGGTAATTAGGCCGTATACAACAATTACAAAACATAAAATGAACGTAATATAGGATTTACACCAAAGTGTGTAATAAATAATACAACAGCTTGTCTAACGCCCAACTATATTAACGTTCAGATGAAATTAATTTATTTAAATGTTAAAAATTGAATTAAAAATTAAAATAAACTTGGAAACCGTTTTTTTTGGAATTGAGAGAAAAAAATTACAATGTGTTTTTAGTGGATTTTTTTTGTTTCTGTTTGTGTTCATGTTTGGTTTGATATATATACGATTAAAGGGGATCCTCCCTTGCTTTTGCCTCAGGCTGATTGCACAGTGCTCAGGGTCCTATATATATAACCAGCTATACATAATACAAGTATACAAATAGACAGTAAACCACCCATTTATAGAAAGCAAGGATACGCATAAGAAGAGAAAAGAGCAAGTAACTTTTGAATAAACAGAATTAAAATCAAACCAAATCAAAGTACTCGAACTGGAGATGTTGATAGATCCATTACTTTGTTGGAGCCAAATATCCAGTTTATAAATTGTACAATTTAAAAAATTCTGAAGTGATAACTTTATAGTTCAAAGGAATTGAGTTTTTGACACAATCTCTGAATTTCTAGTCTCCATATCTTTGTAACCAAATGTTGTAGATTTATTTTAGTACTTTATTAAAAATGAACTTTTCTAAAATACTATTTTGCAAATCATTAGATAAAAAGTCCTTTAAATATAGACAGTGGTTGAAGCTTGTACAAATATATCAATACACGTCTTTCTTTAAAATTTCATTTCTCCCTTTACCTACCTACCTACCTACCTACCTACCTACCTACCTACCTACCTACCTACTTACCTACCTACCTACCAGCCTACCTACAGAGCGTCCCATATCATATTAGATTATCTCCAATCTTTAACACCAAAATAAACCCTTAATACTCGAAAAACTTATCATTTTCCGCAAGAAAATTCGTATATAAGCCTTATGTTATTTTTCAAAATGATTCATTCTAATGAAATTTTCTAATTAGTCCCGAAAATCGTAATTTAGACCCGTTCTCGGTCTAATATGATGTGGGACACCCTGTACCTACCCTTACACACACATTTCTATACTAAATTATATTACTTCTGATAGTTTGTCTTTCTTTTTTTAAATTTTTACTTAAAACGTGTAAATATTATTTTCATATTTTTCTTCAAAATGATCTTATCAATCTCAGAAAATGATTTTGCATGAATTTAGAAACTAGACGAATGATGTTTATGTGGTGAGAGGTTTCGTGATTCTTAACCAGCATTTTGGGAAACTTGATATCGATTCTTAACAAGCATTTTAGGAAACTAGATATCGATTCTTAACCAGCAATTTAGGAAACTAGATATCGATTCTTAACCAGCAATTTAGGAAACTAGATATCGATTCGTCCACAAATTAAATACCTCCATTTGTTTACACAAGAAGTGTACTGCAATTAAATACCTCCATTTGTTTACACAAGAAGTGTATTGCAATTTGTGGAAGAAACGGAAGCAAGTTAGAACTTTTTTTTCTTACTTTTCTACTTTGGCGAAGAGCTTGATATATCTCAACTATTTGTAAACTTCACGTTAGATTGAAATCTTTTATGTTTTCAATCATGAAAATATTTTAGATTTAAAAAAAATTATTTCGCTGGTCTCCCACTTGGGCGTAAAATAACTCTAGAGGAGCTACGAGGTCACAAAGTCGTACCAGTAATGTCACTTAAATTTTACCTTGTCCTTCTGTCATAGTTTGCAATAAATGCTCAAACATTTCGTAAAATTAAATATTATTTTTGCAACACGTGTTATAAAGTTTTTCCATAATCGAGAAGGTTTTCGACTTTTTAGATATACTCATAAACAAACTGAACACTAGCAACAAACTGAACACTCGCTACAAACTGAACACTAGCAACAAACTGAACACTCGCAACAAACTGAACACTAGCAACAAACTGAACACTCGTAACAAACTGAACACTAGCAACAAACTGAACACTCGCAACAAACTGAACACTAGCAACAAACTGAACACTCGCAACAAACTGAGCACTCGCAACAAACTAAACACTAGCAACAAACTGAACACTCGCAACAAACTGAACACTAGCAACAAACTGAGCACTCGCAACAAACTGAACACTCGCAACAAACTGAGCAGTCGCAACAAACTGAACACTCGAAACAAACTGAACACTCGCAACAAACTGAACATACGTTACAAACTGAACACTAGCAACAAACTGAGCACTCTTAACAAACTGAACACACTTAACAAACTGAACACTCGCAACAAACTAAACACTCGCAACAAACTTAACACTCTCTACAAACTGAACACTCGCAACAAACTGAACTTTCGCAACAAACTGTACACTCTTAACAAACTGAACACTCGCAACAAACTGAACACTCGCAACAAACTGAGCAGTCGCGACAAACTGAACACTCGCAACAAACTGAACACTCGCAACAAACTGAACACTCGCAATAAACTGAACACTCGCAACAAACTGAACACTTACAACAAACTAAACACTCGCAACAAACTGAACACTCTCTACAAACTGAACACTCGCAACAAACTGAACACTCGCAAAAAACTAAAAACTCGCAACAAACTGAACAATCGTAACATACTAAACACTTTCAACAAACTGAACACTCGCAACAAACTGAACACTCGCAACAAACTGAACTTTCGCAACAAACTGAATACTCTTAACAAACTGAACACTCTTAACAAACTGAGCAGTCGCAACAAACTGAACACTCGCAACAAACTGAACACTCGCTACAAACTGAACACTTGCAACAAACTGAACGCTCGCAACAAACTGAACACTCGCAACATACTGAGCAGTCGCAACAAACTGAACACTCGCAACAAACTGAACACTCGCAACAAACTGAACACTCGCAACAAACTGAACACTCGCTACAAACTGAACACTTGCAACAAACTGAACGCTCGCAACAAACTGAACACTCGCAGCAAACTGAACACTCGCAACAAACTGTACTCTCGCAACAAACTGAACACTCGCAACAAACTGAACACTCGCAACAAACTGAGCAGTCGCAACAAACTGAACACTCTTAACAAACTGAACACTCTTAACAAACTGAACACTCGCAACAAACTGAACACTCACAACAAACTGAACACTCGCAACAAACTACCATTTTTGAATCTTTACAACTTTGCAACTTTATTGGGAAAAACTTTAATATTTCAAACTTTGAATATTTGATTTGAAGTTTGATTTATTAAACGCCTAGGAAATTAGGTTGCAAAATAAAGGTGAAAAATAGAGTTCGTGACGAGTTTTCCGTTCCTATCTGACCAAAACCTTAAAATCACTGCTTACTGAAATAATAGTGCTTTAAATATTTATTATTAGAGGAATAGTGACCCAATAAAAAATTTAGTTTAAATTTTAAAAAATCTTGTTCGCAAAATACAAGCAGATAATTAACAAAATGCTTTTATTTTCTGCATTTTCTTAAGTTATTGAAATTTCTTAATATTGACTAAATTTCAGCTTATGACTATAAATTTAAATTGTGTATAGTGTATGTATCATATTTAGTGTACATATTTAGATAAAAAAGAAATAGCCTTTGTCTCTAAAATTAAATAAGTAATTATTAAAAGGAATTGGGTGTTTGGCAAAAGCTCAGATTTTCTATTACCTATATCTTTGCAACCCGATGTCGTAGACCTTAGATATTTCAAACTATGAATTATGTTGGATCAAATAGTATAAGTTTGAAATATCAAGGGTTTCCACCATCAGACTGCCACGATATAGGAATTAGAAAATTTGAATTTGTGGCAAAAACTCAATTCCTTTGAAAAATAAAAGTTTTAACACATAAAAAATAAGATTTTGAGATTTAAATATAATTTAGCTTTCTAAATGTTATGACATTTAACCAGAGAAAAATCAAAATGAATTCAACCATTACAGGGTTAGGAAATCCACTCTTTTGTTTCAACATGTTGTTGATTCTAATACTAAAATATATATTTAGAAATTAGAGGAAAAGAGATTATTTTCTAGCAGTTTATATGAAAAATGATGAGTAAAGAAATCAAAAATATATATTAAGCGATCTGTTGGTTTTTCTGTTTGTTTGTATTCAATAAACGGGAAAACGGCTGAACCGATTAGGCCAACATTTTGTATAACCTCACAAGACCCTCAGTGCCTGGAGAGTTTAGGGTTGGTCGATATTGAAAAAAATGTTCCTAGAAAAAAGAAGTTTTTATTTTTTTTTGTAAATCCGTCAATTTAAACAGACAAAATTTTGGAAATATTTAGGTCCTTAAAGTGTGAAGAAAAAGGACAGTTATAAATGCTACTTTAAAAAATCTAAAATTGTTACTAGAAAAAGAAGCCAAGTATAATGTATTTCTTAACTTATTATTTTCTATTGATGTGCAAACACTATAAAGCTATCATATCAACGTCGCATCGTAACAATTTTACATTTGATTAAAGATGCAATTAGAATTGATAAAACATTTATCAAGTTACGATGCTTCACACTTTGTGAAATTTGTTTAAATGGACTGTATACTGATTTCCGTCTGTGTCACGTGATCAGTATACTGCACTGCCATTGGCTGAAGTTCTGGTGACGTGATACGGACTTTACGGATTAAATGTAATAATATTATCATTTATATTTATTAAAAATGCAAAATAAAAATTAAAGAATTATGATAGGAGCAAACCTGAGATTCTCAGGCTCCTCTGGGATATAATCGTTTTCAGATTGCTGAATATCATCTGTTTAAACCTACTACTTTTATACAAAATTCTATATAAATATGAATTTTCGTATAATTTTGACACAGTTTTATATCAATTTCTCGAGACAGGAACATCAGATAGATGTCTTATATGTATCGTTCAACGCCTGAGATTCTCAGGTTTCATCCTATACCCCATTCATTTTTCCTGTACAGTCCCTTTAAACAAAAGGAAAGATATATTTTCTAGACATCAAGGGTTGTAAACTAAAATGTTTTTATTTTACCCTTTATTCTTTTTTTTATAAAAAATTTGTGTGATTTTTGTTGAAATGACATCAGTGTAATAATGCGGAATAGATTCACCATGAACTCCAATCTGCACATTCTGGCGCAAAATATTGAAAAACGCTGTAAAAAACCAACCTAGAAACATGGGTTTTGCAGCATTTCAATCTCCATATCCAATGCTACGAATAAAATAAAGTGACAAGGTAAACCATTTATAGCCAATGCCTGTTGACAATTAAAATTTGGCCTGATCTCAATATTTGGTGTATAATCTACATATATCACTGTTGCTTAATATAAGAACAAGTACCCTTTGATCTCCGAGGGACATGTTCTTGATTTTTTGGCGATTAAAACATTTGGTTGACATTTTGCTGCAAATTTTGTATAATTTGTTTACATTATATAATTTTGATTTGATTTGGAAGTCTGTTCTGGTGCTTTTTTATGATCTTTTAACTAATCATAAATATATCAAGAATTAAGATAGTTGTCCTACAAAATATTGTCCTACACAATATTGTCCTCTACATCGTTTGTCCCAAGATCATTTGTCCTAAACTCTATTTGTCCTCCATATCAATTCTCCTTCACATCATTTCCCTTAAACATCAATGTCCTTCACTTCATTTCCTGCGCATCATTTGTCCTGCACATTTTTTGTCCTACACATCATTTGTCCTGCACATCATTTGTCCTACACATCATTTGTCCTGCATAAAATTTGTCCTGCACTTCATTTGTCCTACACATCATTTGTCCTACACATCATTTGTCCTGCATATCATTTGTCCTACACATCATTTGTCCTGCATATCATTTGTCCTACACATCATTTGTCCTGCATATCATTTGTCCTACACATCATTTGTCCTACACATCATTTGTCCTGCATATCATTTGTCCTACACATCATTTGTCCTGCATATCATTTGTCCTACACATCATTTGTCCTGCATATCATTTGTCCTACACATCATTTGTCCTGCATATCATTTGTCCTACACATCATTTTTCCTGCATATCATTTGTCCTACACATCATTTGTCCTACACATCATTTGTCCTGCATATCATTTGTCCTGCACTTCATTTTTCCTGCATATCATTTTACTTGCACATCATTTGTCCTACACATCATTTGTCCTACATATCATTTGTCCTGCATATCATTTGTCCTACACATCATTTGTCCTGCATATCATTTGTCCTACACATCATTTGTCCTGCATATCATTTGTCCTACATATCATTTGTCCTACACATCATTTGTCCTGCACTTCATTTTTCCTGCATATCATTTGTCCTGCACTTCATTTGTCCTGCACATCATTTGTCCTACACATCATTTATCCTGCATATCATTTGTCCTACATTTCATTTGTCCTACACATCATTTGTCCTACACATCATTTGTCCTACGCCTAATTTGTCCTACTTCACTAGTCATAAACATCATTTATCCTACACATTATTGATCTTACACATCAATGAACTACTTGCATGAATATCATTTGTCCTACATCCTCTTTGTCCTACATATAATGATGGGAAAGCTTGGTTCGTTTTTAAAAACTTTTAAGGGTTTTGTGCTTTTAATAGGTTCGACACAAATTTTAGAATTATTTACACTAAAAATTTGGACCCTGAGAAATAATATATGTAAAAAACGATCCAAAAAACGATCCAAAAACGATCCAAAAAACGATCGTTAAAAAATATCTGTGTGTGAAAGCATAGAAATTATAGGATACACATTTTTCCTTAATGTTGACATTTATCGTAAATGCGAGATTCATTATCTAAACTTTAAATTTACAAAGTTAATCTCTAGTTAATTATAATAAGTTAAAACATCTATCTTGTGAGCGTAAAGGGACTGTAAGCGTAATTTCAAGTGACCCTCCAGGCAAAGATAGTAATGTCCGATTTACAACGGTACCGTTAAACCATTAATCTGATCAACAATGTTGCCCGTCGTTTTTCTGACTCGAAAAGTGTTTATTTCTGTAAGTTTCTCCATTGATTCTTATATGCAAGGAATGCACAAGTATCTTTCGCAGAGAAACCGCAAAACAGAGAAAAAAACATTTATATTATCTTATTCATACTTGATCAGACAAAGCTTTAAGGGTATCGTTTTAAATCGGGCATTGCCATCTTTGTATGAAGGGTCACTAGAAATTACACTTACAGTTCCCTTTAAACCAATATACTGTATAAAGGGACTGTATTTACTGCAGTAGAAATAAGATGTTTATTTGAATATACAGGGTTTCCTTTCACTTTGCTCAAATATCTGAACACCCCCTTTAAGCAAAATTTTTCTTTTGTTAATAATTAGATTTTACTAAATGAATTACAATTAATAATTATTAGTTCTGTTTAAAGTATATATCATTTCTATAATAATCTGACAAAATTATCAATTTTTTTGTCAAAAAATGATAAAGTTAACTAGCTGTTCTGCTAATTTTTTGCTTTAGCCGTATATGTGAAAAATCAGGTCTGATTCAAATACTGTCTCATTTTGTACCTTCGCACATATGACCAGAATATCTTACGATAACCGGGGTTTCTTGAAATAATTGTATTTGTTAATTGGGCTTTATCCGTTTCTAAATTGATTTTTTAGTAATAAACTTCCCTATTTAGCATATCGAAAGAAATATCATAAATTCAAGGGACTGTATGCGTAATTTTAAATGACCCTCCAAGCAAAGATGGCAATGTCCGATTTCCAACGGTACCCTTGAAACCTTAATCTGATCAAAAATGTGGGAGATAAAATCGTTTTTCTGACTCAAAAAGTGTTTATTTCTGTGAGGTTCTCCATTGCTTTTAAAAAGCAAGAAGTGTGCAAATTACTTTCGCAGAGAAACCGAAAAACATTGATTTGTTCAAACAAAGCTTTTAAGGGTACCGTTGTGAATAATACATTGCCATTTTTGCACGGATGGTCACTTGAAATTACACTTATGCAGTCCCTTAAAGGAAAATATCCTTGATAATTACCTTACCATCCAAAAATCCACGAACATAATAAATGAAAATTGTCTATTGTTCGTATAAAAATTTTTTTACTCTTAATACATCTAACACACAAAATTGCCGGCGATATTTACTTTACTTTTGACCTTTTACTGCATGTGTTATCAAGACTTTTTAAGGCTTTTTTTACAAACCTGACCGAATTCTGCATTTTTTGTAGAACTGTTTTAGCAGAATAAATTATTATTCCTTATCATCAGAGTTTTAACAATTCAAATAAGTTTTATTTAATTAATGTTCAGTATGAAATTTCAACATTGCAAAACCTAACTTTCAGAAATTAAATATGTCACGTAAACTGAGAAAGTATCAATGTGCAGAAAATATGATATTTGAATTTACATAATAAGTATTGTATTTTAAAATAGAAATAGATTTTATTCTTAGTTTTGGATATTTGTATTACATTTGAATGTTCCCCCCGCGCTCCGTTCTCCCGTTGAATAAATTCTCAATTATGTAAGAATAATGATGATACCCATAACATGTAGTCATATATTTAGAAAATATATTAATATCATGTTGTTTTCTAATATTTTGAGGACAAAAAAAACTAAAAAATCTTGAACAAAAGGATTTTCAAATATTTGGGGGGATTTAAAACTTTTTAAAACTTTTTTTAAGGTTCTCTCCAAGATTAAAATTTTCCATCTCCCGTTTTAGCCTATATAGGCAGACAGGATACACAGAATGAAAACTTAGGGAAAAAACAGAAATTAGAAGGTAGGACGGACAGAAAGGATTGAAAGGGAGAAAAGTAGAAGAGATAAGAGGACAAGAGAAAGCAGAAAGTGAAGATAAAGGAAAGACTGACTATGTCGCTAAGGTAACATAAATATCTACCTATAATATCAAAACTTTCCTTTATATATAAGATACATATATTATCATATGTATATGGTTACAAACATATATCATCATATATGTATATGTTTACATACAAATGTATATCATCATATATGTATATATTTACATACATATGTATATTATCCATAGAGAATAGAATATATAGAGAGGAATTTACTAGAAAAAAGTGTAAAACGGCCATTTTGTTGTACTGTTTCCATACTGCAGGTGTACTTCACATATTTATGCTATATAACCTGTTGGGCCCCGTAATATCATTATATAGAAAATCTAAAATTATTGTTAAAAGAAAACCAAAGTATGAAATAGGCTGGTTTCATAATTGACCAATGATCATTTCACATAGACTCTATGCCTTCCACTTTACAAACGATAATTTTCCGTTATAACTATAAATCAAATGATGTTTTTATTCACCTAATTCATTATGAAGTTTTTTTAACAGTTTAAAAAATTCGAAATTGAAATGGATAGTATAGGGAACATACTGTATTAATGTACTCTATACTGCATATAATTTGTGAACATTTACATGATTTGTATACTTTGAACTCCCTTTCAGACTGAAAGGGACTGAAAAAATTCATACCGAGAGATTCTTTTAATTCCTCTCTATATATTCTATTCTCTATGATATCATCATATATGTATATGTTTACATACATAAGTATATCATCATATATGAATATATTTACATACATATGTATATCATCATATATTTATATATTTACATACATATGTATATCATCATATATGTATGTAGATATGTATGATGTATGTATATATTGCAGATGGAATGTTGAAATTATGAGTTTAATCTATAATCCTGAATTCTCCAGATAAGATCAGATTTCATTAAAATATGTTTTTTCACACCTATATTTATCTATCTATCCATCCATCTAACCTATCTGTCCAATCAATCTATTTATTCAATTCTATCTATCTATTTAAGTCTATATATCTATCCAATCCTATCTATCTATTCAATCCTATCTATCTATCAAATCCTATTTATCCTATCCTATCTATCCAATTATATCTATCCAATCCTATGTCTCCAATCCTAGCTATCCAATTCTATCTATCCAATCCTATCTATCTCTATCGAATCCTATCTATCCAATCCTATCTATCCAATTATATCTATCCAATCCTATGTCTCCAATCCTATTTATTTAATCCTATCTATCTATTTAATCCTATATATCTTTTCAATTCTATCTATCATATCCTATCTCTCTATCCACTCCTTTTAATCATCCATTCCTATCCATCTATCCAATCCTATCCATCTATCCAATCCTAGCTATCTATCCAATCTTAGCTATCTATCCAACTCTATATATATTCAATTCTATCTATCTAATCCTTTTAATCACCTATTCCTATCCATATATTCAATCCTATATATTACCCAAATATATATTCATCTATGTAACCTTATCTTTCAATCCAAACCTATCCACCCCTCCAATTCGATATTTTTTATCCAAATCTATCTATCTATCCAATCAATCTATTTAAAGTATAAAAATCATATTATTATATCATAACCTATCTTTCCATCATATCTTATACAATCCCACAAAACAAAACTGAATTGAAATATAAATGACAAGAATAAGTTCAAAGATTGAGGAAAAGTATATTCATAAAAATACCATTGAAATGAGGGGGTGTGAAGCATCTGAAATTGCTACTTCCTTGGTGGCAATCATAACTGAGTGATTAATTGATCAGATTAAATTTGAAATATTTCTGGTGAAACTAACTTGTTATTCCTGACATTTTTATCTTCTAATTTAGAACTAAATAAAGATTTAAAGATTAGTAATGATGACAACCTTGTCGGCGATTAAAGAGAATGTTCACGAAAAAAATAAAAGGTTTTTAGGATAAACCCCAATTGATATTTTTTCTGTTCTATCCGATGTATCTGTAAGGATTTTTTATAAAAAATCGTCAGCCAAAACTAAAGCTGGTGACAAGCGTATGATATCTTGGATTCTTTATGACAAGTGCTACAGACTGCGCTATACAAAGTTGAATCAATTTTCAAGACCGGGTTGCAATTGAAGTGTCACAACGAATTGGCCTTTGGTTTTCCATCACTAACTCATAAGCAATATTTTGCAGCCCACATATGTAAATTTTAGAACTATTTTAAGCTTTAGGTTTTAAGAAGTAATCGGCCAAATTCTCTTCGATCCTCTGGAGGAAAGCTTGCAAACTTTGAGAAATGGCGGTTTTAAAATTTAAAGTGCCTGTAAAAGCAATTTTAATTATAAGTGACAATCAGCTCCGTTTATAGAGTGTCAGGTCCGTTTATAGAGTGTCAGGTCCGTTTATAGAGTGTCAGGTCCGTTTATAGAGTGTTAGGTCCGTTTATAGAGTGTTAGGTCCGGCTTTATAGAGCTTGTTAGGTCCGTTTATAGAGTGTTAGGTCCCTTTATAGAGTGTTAGGTCCGATTCACCTCGCCGGTGTTATTTAAATCCTTTCCTGATCAAGGGTCAATGAGATATCTTTAATTCTGTGGTGTCTCTGAAAAAGTTTTTTTTCGGATCTGTGATGATGTCTCTGAAAAAGTTACTTTCGGGTCTGTGGTGTATCTGAAAAAGTTACTTTCGGATCTCTGGTGTCTCTGAAAAAGTTACTTTCGGATCTGTGTTACAGTGAGAATTAAGGAAAAAGTGAAAATTAAGGAAAAAGTGAGAATTAAGGAAATAGTGAAAATTAAAAACAAATAAAGATAGAGACCCGACGTTCTCTTTCTCATTATTTTCAAAATAGAGGTTCCAAGGCTACCGGACCCTTAAATTATCCCTGGTGGCACCAAAGACAATATATATATAGATATGCAGGCAGGTAGAAACCTCCTTCCTAAATTGCTTGTAGCAGACAACTAATTTTTGAACCTCGGGGTGGAGAGTGTGTGACACCAGTTCTCGTTAGATCACTGAAGTTAAGCACACTTGTCCACAGCCAGTAACTGGATTGGTGTCCAGACTGGTGTTCACGGGTTCGATTCCCGTACTCCACACAAACCTGTGGTTTCAAAAACATCTGAAGCCGACATCTGGTTTAGCAGTTATGACCACCTGACGGATGTAGGAGGACAGAGGGGCGGCTGTCAACAACTCTCGCAGCGAAAGGGTGCGTGCTTTCTGCTCAACAAGAAAGAAGCTTCATGTGGGATTGATCCAAGTGAATGACGATAAAGAGAGGAATGGTGGACAAGCAGGGAGAGTCTATGGTTGCCAGCTATAGGTACCTGGGGGTATCCAATCCGGGCTTACAGATGTTAGGGAGCAATGAGTGTGATGTTTCCTATCAGTACGGCACCCGGGCCTCATTCCAGTATATCAGAAGGATTCCTGCACTCTATATTCTCAGGCCTAAGAAGAATCTTAGGCAGCTGGAATCTTGTCAACCCTCTTCTCAGAATGAATGAAGCGTGGATGGATGAATGTGCTGCCAGATTACAACCCCTGGTAGATCAATATAAAAACCCAGACAACACCAAACTTTCGCAATAGAAAAAATTCCGAGATTTGATCGTAACAACCCGATCATGTCCTGGGGACAAAAAAATCTCTTTTAAAAAATTTTTTGAACCTCTGAGAGAAGGTGCAAGGAGAGACATCTATAGCAAATTGATTACTTTCTATATTCCTTTCTCCCCTTGCTGCCATCTGTAGGAAATACGCATTTGTGTTATATAAACATACAGTACGCGTATTGCATCCTGTATAGTTCAAGTGTTGCTATCTGGACCTGTTTGACCAATAAAATTAAATTTCAAGGTAACACAAACATACAGTACGCGTTTTGTTTATGTTATGATCAGATCAGTTGTAATTTGTCCTAGACTCGATGTACTTTTATAGTCATAATTTTTATTTAAATTGCGTTAATTTACGTATGCCATTCAGTACAACTTGCACATTTAGTTTTATTTGCATTGATTAATTTGTTTCATTATAAGTACAATATGCAGTATACATTGTTGATACTATAGTACGCATTTAGTGTTATCACGCATAAACAAAGTGATAAATTAGCAACAATCCAGAGGATAAAATGCCATGCGTACGACAGAGATGGTGCTGCTTGCACCTTTTCTCAAGACCTCAAAATTTATACCTGCCTGCATATCTATATATATTATCTTTGGGTGGCACCCTGTCTTCACACCTCTACAAACTATTTCAGATACATTCAAAAATAAACATTTTAGAGAATAGAAAAATTCCCAGCCATTGTTTTAACAGTGCTTGATAAGAATTATTGCTGTCAACCTACAGTTACATAAATAAATCAAATAAATACTCAATAAATAAATCAACTCATTTGAGAATATATTTATTACAATTAAAACCAGAAATTTGTTTCAAATCAAAACTTTATAACGAAAATAGATAATAGACTTTATAAAATATAAATCCTTTCGTTAAAAGTTTTGTTTTTTATTTTCAATTCACCAAAACAAAAATCTATTTATTATTTATAAACTCTATTGCTCGGCGGTTTAAATGTTGATTTTTCCTGTTTAGTGTATGTAAAAATATATTTGATTAATACATCAGTTAAATCTATTTCTGCATTTTTTTTACATAACTCAAAAGTTTTGATCCCTAAATTTCCTTTAGGACAAAAATGGGCTTTAACATTAGAAACTGCTTGAATGCATACTTTTTTTATGCCTTAATTAATTATCTAATGTTTCACAAAAAAAAAATATTGTTATAATTTTCAATTAACTATATGACGGACACTTTTTAAAGACCGTAGTTTAGATCACCCTGTACAAGAATCGATGAGGAAAAACCTCCAAATTTATCGATGTTTGTATAAAGATACTATTTTGTAAAATTCATGAACTTTCAAAACTTTTTATTCTTGAAATCGTTCAGGTTTGAATTTAACTTTCAATTGAATTATAAGAAAAAGTTTTTGTCGGTAAACTTTTGTTTTTAACAAAATATTAAATAAGAAGACTAGAGAGAATATTCATATATATGAAAACAAGACTAGAGAGAATATTTATATATGAAAACAAGACTAGAGAGAATATTCATATATGAAAACAAGGCTAGAGAGAATATTCAAATAGGAAACCGAGGAGAAAAGAAAGAGATTTTATTCTTTATTAAAAAAATTGCAGACGTATATTCGAGAAACATGATAACATTTAATTTTTAAAGTGCCATGTCAGATTAACAAAGATGAATATGATATCATTATTTTATAGCTAACGAATGGATCGTTTTTAACTGTGGTTTCTCTGTGACTTACGGAAATGCCTTAGAGACAATAACAGAGTTTATGAGAATTAACACTTTTTCTATAGAAACATCAAGGATACAGGGTACCGTTTTAATCGAACATTCCACTTTTTTAAGTGAACGCGCTTGAAATTACGTCCAGAGTTCGTTCCTTTAAACTTTTTGGTGATGCTCGGGGTTTTCCTGCTTTTCCATCGAATTCTTCAACTGTTTGAATTAATTCTTAAAGTTCTTAAAATCAAGGTTTTAAAAAGTTAAAACTAAAAGTGAATACAAACTTTTACTCTTAAATTAAACATGATCCTGACATATTTTGACAGGGTGTGAGTGAAAATAGAAGCCCAATCTCAAATTCAACTTTTTTAAGATAAGAAATGTATTTTTCTCAATGTCGATTAATACAGATGCAATGCATATGTATTTTTGCAATCTAATAATTATGTAATAGAAGATATTTTAGTGACTTGTAACATGAATCACACTGCATACATATTGCAAAAGAATCATAATACATGGTGTGTCAGAAATTTTCTAAAATTAGTAAAAAAAAATACAGGAATACTTTTTTATTATTCTTCCAAAATCTTAATGAAAAATGCCATTTTTGAAAAATACTAAAATGTTATAATTTTGCATTTTATTTTTTGACACTCTGTGGCTGTCTTCACTTGCACTTGTATGCACTATGCAGTTTAATACAAGGGGATGATTCACATATTAAAGAAAAAACATTCTTTTGTTTAAAGGGGGTGCTTGGAAATTATGAAAGGGGGAACAGGATGAACAATGATAAGCTATGATTGAATGGATCTGGAAAGAGAATTTGAAATGAATCGCCTTCCATGCCTATTTTTTGGATGCTGCATTATAAATGAAAAAAAATTAAATATTGTTGAATCATAGAAGAAAACGAGATTGAATTCAAATTGAGGAAAGCAAATCCTTTAGCCCTGGTATTCCAGGGTAAACGGTTCCTTTACAGAGCAAAAACAAAGTAATTGACCCTTTGCTACAATTCAAAATGTTTGAATCCCTATATATTTGCAACCTGATAACGTAAATCTTTGATAATTCAAGCTTAGATTATATGATATAAGAATTCATAGTTTAAAATATCTGAGGTGTACGACATCAGGTTTTAAAGATATAGGGATTAGAAAGTCAGAATTTGTGGAAAAGACTCAATTCCTTTGCCTGAAACCGAGAGAGAAACTGTTTTTAAATTTCAATGCAGTAATCTTGAAAATAAAATTTAGCTTTAAATTTCCAACGACATTTGAGTATTTTTTTAAACACTGAATTTTTCTATAGCTTATTCAATTAACCCGACCCCTTTTTACAGCAAATTAAGTAATCCTAACTTTTTAAAACACTAATTTAAGTAATCTAAAACATTAAATTCAGTAATAAAATTTTTTATTTGGTGTATTCAGTAATCCAATTTTTTAAGTTGTATTTAGTGTATTTAGTAATTCAGAATTCTTTTATATACTCGAGAAATACTGAAATAATGTTTCAAATATTTAAAATCGAAATTTTACATTGGGTTTTTAATCGAGAAGTAAAACTGATCCTTTTACAGAGAATATACCGAGCTTATTTTTATCTTTAAAAAGATTCTCGTTAGAAGACTTGAACAAAAAATAGTTTATTATTGCGTGTTTTTAATCATAGTATCTTCCAAGCAAATCCAGATGAGCTTGCTTAAAAAAATTGATAATATACTGGAAATTCAGAGCATTCCACGCCACAAACATAAAAAAATGATCATGAAAATATCCCTCTCCTCCCCCCCTGTATGCACTGCTAGAGAATGTTATAAGTTATATGGCCCTGAATCCAGATATGTTAAAAAATAATAAAAGTAAATGCATCCGAATATCTTTCCGATGGATATAAATCTCTAAATAATTTTCTTTTTTCACAAACATTTGTACAAAACAGACATACAACTGTTTTTTCAGAAGTTATATGTAGACATATATTCTAACATAATAATAGTTTGTTTATAATTATGTCAAATGTCAAACATTAATTCATCAAAACACGTTTATTTCCATTCAAAGAGTGGCATCGCCGATTCACAAAGATAACCTTTAAGTTTTTTTATTTATTTAAATCAATAAACAAAATACCGACCCCCTTCTAGAAATCCACTCACGGATTTCAAAATAGAATTTACAAAAAATGACGAATTTTTTGTCTAATTAATTCTGGATGGAAAGGGTAGAATTGACAATCCCTAGCGGAATTTCTCATGGAAAAGAGTCATTGCAAAATATTTCCTTTCAATATATTATCTAAGAGAAAAATGTAGAGATAGATATTTCAAGCATATCATAGATAGGGTAATATATAGATATTTCAAGCATATCATAGATAGGGTAATATATAGATATTTCAAGTATATCATAGATAGGGTAATACATAGATATTTCAAGCATATCATAGATAGGGTAATATTTAGATATTTCAAGCATATCATAGAAAGCACATTTCGTAATTTTCCAGTTAGCTGACATAGGGGGCATTTCAAAGACAAGCTTTGTTCTAATTTTCAACGATTTTCCCATGACTTCTCATGTTTCTGCATGTGTCACAGATATCGGACTTTTCGTCTGCTCTGTTTATATCTACATTTTTCTCTATCTATTAGTCGTTCTATCTGTGAAATATTTCAAATTTTTATCTTTAAAATGTCCGATCTTTAAAATGTCCGATCTTTAAAATGTCCGATCTTTAAAATGTCCGATCGATGAAAGTTTATGAAATGTCTTTATCTATGAAATATCCCAAATCTATGAAATGTCTCTTTACCTACAAAATTTCACTTTATCAAATGTCATTATATCTCTTAATTGTCCGACTTACAAAATGTCCAATCTAAGAAATTGTCATCCATAAAATGACAAAGAACCCTAAAGTTTATTACTACTGTTAAAAAGACAATATTTGTTTATAGAAGCTACAATTTATCTTTAAACTGAAACAAAAATAAAATATTTAAAAACCTCACTTTAATGATTTAATGTTTTGCACTTTATCAGATCTTTGTTATTGTTATAAACTTTTGGTGAAAATGGTATACAAAGTGTCTCAAAAAAAGGCTAATTAGGGATTTTGGAGTCCTGGTTTGCATTGAAAAGTCTCAAATTTCGCTCCTGGAAGATACCGTTGAATTTTTGGGGAGGTCCTGTTTCTTACATTTTTGATCCAAGGCCTTGAATTCTGTAAAAAAAAGGTTAAAATATCAGAACATCAGAAGAATAAAAAATCAAGAAAAAAGTCGGAAACCAAAATGTAAATTAATAGCTTCTTACTCTTCTGTGACACACCGTATTTTGAATAATGATTGCAAGAAAGATAAAAGCAAAATTAGTGCTTTAATTTAAATATTCTTAAAAACGAAACCTTCCAGTTAAAAACAGTAATTGCACGATAGTATGGTTTAAAATTAGTAACATATCCTGTAATTAACAAAACTGTATAAAATATTTAAAGGATCTGATATAAATAGAACTGAATGATGACGTGAATGTCTATTTTTGTTTCTAAATGAAGAAATATATATTTATTAATAGATATTTCATGTTAAAACATGAGGGATTTTCCTACAATCATGTTAATAACAAATACATTTTTTAGATAAGATTTTTACATAAATGGGATCCTTTTTTTAACTCACCGGTTGGATAATTTTGGCCTAATGAAGCTTGGGAGAGGGAGGGGGGGGGGGGAACGTTTTCAACCCTGCCCCCCTTCACCCTTTAATTTTGCCCATAGAGTTAAGATAGGAGAATGTGATGAAAATCAAAAGTCTAACTTTTTAAGGCATACAATTTTTGAACATTTTAGAGCGCCGCGCTCCCTTGAATATTTTAGATTTTTGAAAGGTTTAAAAAACATTTAAAAAGAACATCTGGAATATGTTAAAAAAAGAATTTTAAATCGTTTATTATTAACAAATATGACCATGTGACACATGGTTTTTCATTAATTTTTCCCGGGTTTTTTAAAAATGTAAGTTTTAGATCTATAGTTTTAACACTAAATAAGTAAGAGAATTAGTAAGGTTTATGATTTCCAGGGGGTTTTCAGGCCCCAGCGGTTGTTAAGACCCCCTGGAAAGATTTTTTAAAATGTCCCTGACCCTACCTTGGCCTATATATGCACTGAACAAATTGAAGTGGGAAAGTGAAGAAATGTAAGCGCTCAGTCTTTTGAAATACGTTTTTAATTTATAAAGATAAAGTCAACTATATAGCATACATTTGATATTCCTTGATTTCTACCATAGATTAAATACATAGAGAATAGAATATATAGAGAGGAATTTACTAGAAAAAAAGTGTAAAACGGCCATTTTGTTGTACTATTGTATATGAATAAAAATCAATAAAGCAATGCACTGAGTTTCTCAAATATTCAACGAGTCGGTTTTTCTTACAATATATT
>NW_019398039.1:0-2662 GCF_000591075.1 Eurytemora carolleeae
ATGACGTCCGGGTTCAAAGATATAGGGATTATAATATTAGATTTTTAGTGTGAAGTTCCTCTCGAACGATTCGTTTTTGGGTTAAGAAAGTTTTCATGTTTAAGAGGAAGTAGTTGAATGAGCAGTACCTATTCCATAAGTATTATTGCAAAAGTATCTCTATGTTTCTTGTTTGAAAAGAAGAACATTTTAGAAATTTTGAAAAGAATAACCTTTTACAATTTCACTTCAAGAGATTGAAATTTTACGATTTTAGTTTTTAATCATTTAAAGTAAATTATTCAATTCCATTCTAGATATTTCTTCTCATAGTTTTTCAATTTTTGATTCATCATTTAAACAATATTTTTAAATAAACTTTTTTGCAAAATTAAAAAAAACTGAAAATTGTACAAATTCTCTTTAAAAAATTCTTCAGCAATCGGTTTCCTTTTGTCATTGGCTTTTAAATCAATGGGGAAAAGTTTTAAAAATCTCAGACAAATATCTTTTGAGTTCTTATCAAAAAACACCCCCCCCCGAATAAGAATAAAGCTAATCTGAAGTGTCACAATTTCTAATCTAAAATTTCATTTCATTCCCCAACATCTATTTCCTTTTGATGTCACAAATCTATTGTCAAATGTAAACGCTTAAAGTAAGTGCCCTGTCCTCCTCAACATATATAGAGTGGCATGTACGATTTACAACGGTATCCTTTAAACCTTTATCAGGGGCAGCCGTAGTACATTTGAATTTCCGAGCTGGGTCAACCTTTCCAGTCCCAGTTTGTCCTGTATTGTCCGGACATTTGTTAAACAAAGCAGACACACTATGCCAGTACAACAATGTTGACGCGGTCAGACTTTAGGTTGAGCATCAAAGAGAAATATATTGTGTCGAATTCTGACATTTTCGTTCTTTGAATCTGCTGAAATGCGCAATTCAAAACCACAATTTTCATATCTAAAAATTCTCCTTGAATGTATTCTTTATTGTTCCTAAGCTAAAGGTTTAAAATGGTATCGTTGTTCATGGGGCATGCACTTTAAAAAAAGGTTCATTGAAATTTTGTCGACAGTGTCTTTAATTTTTTTTATGTACTATATCATCAGGCTGGCCCTTCCGGTTCACATACAAGGGTCAGGTAGCCAAGCATAAACTTGAAGTCAAGAAAGCAGTTTTCTGTGAGATTGCGGCACAGGTAAACAAGGAGATACAAATTAAAGGGAGTGTTCCCTTTACACACAGTGATAACCAGAAAATAATAAGACAACTTTGAGAATCAAGTTTTAACTATGAAAAGTTCAATAACCATGAACACAGCAATTGTGCAGTGTAAACAGACCCATTTCACAAAAATGTAATTTTTTAAGTGTCTGGTAAAACTATTTGCTTTGTAACACCATCAAATACACTTAAGTAATTCTGTAATGTCGTCTACAGTGATAAACAGAAAACTGTAGAAGAGGAAGACGACATTTTAGTAATACTGTAATGCATTTGATGTTGTTACAAAGCAGATAGCTTTACTAGTAAGTTATTAAATCACTTACTAGGTGAAATGGGTCTGTTTACACTGCACAACTCCTGGGCCTCAAGTCCATTGGACTATGTAAAGTCATTACTTGAGTTTAAAATTCGACTTTCTATTCCAGAGTTTTCTGGTTATCACTGTATTAGAAATTTTTAAAAGCTTTTGAATAATTCATCAAGGGGATGAATGAAAAATGATATTTAAGAATTGAATAATGAAAAAAAAGATTATAAAGATGAATAAGAAAAGTTGTAGAAGGATGAAACGAATGATAGATGAAAAAATCTTAAAAACAAAACTCAAAAGAAGACTGTGAAAGGGATAAATCAGAAACTAAATATTATTCAGAAATCCCAAACGAGAGCCAAAATTTCGAAGAAAAATAGTCGAAGGATAAAATTTAAAAAATGTTTATTTCCGAAATTTCGAAAATTCGAATAAATAGGTGAATAATGAATACCTGAAGTGCTGAAGATGTTTAAATCAAAGTCAAAAACTGAGGATTACGTGCTAAAGATGTTTAAATCAAAGTCTAAANCCAAAGAATGTAATATATGAATATCTAGGATGAATAAATGTATAAATGAATATCTAGGATGAATAAATGTATAAATGAATATATCAAGGATGAAGGAGTATCCCTATCTGCTACTCCTGGCAGTTCTACTGATGGAGCAGGAACCAATAGCAAGGTGAGAAGAGAATATAAACTTATAAACCACTTGCTATTTATGCACACTGACATATACAGGGTGTCCAAAAAAACTTTGCAGTGCTAAGGGAACAATTTTCATTGGAAAGCTATATATTTTATTTAATTCTAGGTGCACATATTTTCTTTCTTGGCTTCACACTTTTTATGTTACAATCACTTCTTTGAGTATACAGTGAAACCCTTAATAACGAATACATCTAAAGAATTTATCAAATGTCGTATTCTTCACTTTCTGATAATGGAATGTTTCAGATATTTAGTTTTTTAATTAAATGATTATATGGAACTCTTTAAAACTGTTCCCGCATATTCATGGCTATTTATTTATTTTTGCGTAATTTACTTAATAAAGTATAAAACTCATTTAACAAATTTCAAGACGACATTTGATAAATTCTTCCGATGTATTCGTTATTAAGGGTTTCACTGTA
>NW_019398039.1:2966-29091 GCF_000591075.1 Eurytemora carolleeae
GGGGGGGGTATTTACCCCCAGGATTCTAGGGGGGGGTATTTACCCCCGGGATTCTAGGAGAGTAATCCCCCAGGATTCTAGAGGGGGTTATTTACCCCCAGGATTCTAGGGGGGGTAATTACCCCCAGGATTCTAGGGGGGGGGGAAATAACCCCAATACCCCCCTTTATTTACGCCACTGTTGTAGATATTTAATTATATTGGCATCCCTTTAAAACAGGAACGTCCAGTTTTGAAGTAAAATCGGGAGGGGAAAATGGGAGGTGGAGGGCCGTTAACAAAGTCATATTTTCTATAGCAGCTTTATTGAGTACAATATATATTATAGCTAAAGTTTTGAATGGGATAGCACTTTTAGCTGAATACAATGAAAACCAGAAAACTCTGGAATAGAAAGGCGATTCTAAGACTCAAGATAAGATAGTCCAATGTACATGCGATACAGAAATGTAAACATCGACCCATTTCAATTAATAGATAATTTAACATGTTACCAGTAAAACTATATGCTTTTTAACAATATCAAATAGACCTATAGCTCTGTATTGCGTTAATTTCGTTTTCCTATTTCAAAGTTATCTGGTTTGCATCCCTGGCATCACTGAGGTATCCAGCCTCTAAGGTTGAACCGTCGCGTCGAGAGGGTGATTAACCGTCTGAGCTTTAAGATATAAAAATTTCGCCTTCGTATTATATCTGACCGAATGTCACCCCGAACCATGGGTTGCATAAAAAAAATTACAGCCAATTCGGTTCAGCCGTCTAGCCAGAAAAACCATAAAAACCATGAATATAGAATTTTGAAAAAAATTGTAATTTTAAAATTTAAAGAAAATATGTTTAAATATAAATCCATAGATATAATTAATTATTCACAACTACTTTACAGGGAAGTTAAGGGAAATTTACTTTACAAAGGGTTCCCAATACCAATTTTGCCTACAAAACATCCAGAGTGCAGCGAGAGATGTTTAGAAGGCAAAACTGGTCGAGGGAACCCGTGGTTAAGTAATATTTTTAAATTCCCGAAAAAGAAGTTGTATACAATTTTATCGTCTTTAGAGATGCAAATGTGCAAATTTTTTCACGAAAGATTTGCAGAACGGGTCGTTATTTCACTTAATTGTCTTAAGGGACGTTATGTAACTTAACATCCCTCTGTTGGTGCAATTATAGGTCGTTTATGTTGGTCAAAAGGTGTTTAATAATGTTATATATTTGAGTTTTTTATACACTAGCTTTAATTTGTATAACGTTTTATAAACATTTTCTGTGTTATCATAAAAATGAATATTTAATGTTACGAAGTAGAAAATCTCCTCTGTTGGTTTAATTAATTTTAAATTAGACTTAATTAAATAGGCTTGGAAATGAAAATATCTTTGGTTAGAATTAATTAGGAAAAATTTAATTACAATTTGTAGAGTTGTGCACAAAATGTTGAAGAAAAACAAGAGCAAATTTTAGATAAACAATTTACAGAAAGTCTGAAGTGTTTGTGGCATACCTAATGAAACCACAGAGCAACTTTTAACTTTTTATCCCACAAGTCTGTAATATGTCTGAGATGCCAGATATATTAAAACGAAACATAAAAACATAAGTTATTTCATTTCCTGGAAAGGAATTAATCCAAGCCATTTTCTTGGTTGTCTTTGCTGAAGAAATCCAAAGACTTGTTTCCAAATGGAAAACAAAGATATTTGGTAAATTTTGTGATTTAAATGAAGTCACTTATATATTTTACAATATAATTCAAATATCAAATAATATTGTATAAGAAGATTATGTAAAAATGTGATTAAATTCTTCAGCAAGAGTTCTCTCTATTCATATTAATAATTTCTAAATCTTCAAACTTGAATGAAATATAATTCATTTTAAGATTTACATCTAACTCTCAAAGGGTATATTCACTTTGCAGTAATTTTTAAGACATTTGAACTTTTAGTCAAGTGCTTTCAAAATGTCATTTGAACAGCACAGGGACTCTACAGTCTTATCTTAAGTCAATCTTCCAACCCTTTACACCAACAGGGTGACCCAAAAAATCAGGGATTAGGATTTTTAGCCCCTTTCATCTTTTGAAATTACTCTAAAATATGCTTAAGCAAATAGTTTTTAATTTGAGAAGGAGTCGTTTAAATAAGTTTGTGTCTCCCGATCCTTCCTTTTTTAACTATGTAAACTTGTATTTATGTAATAAACGTCAAAATGTTAATTAAACGACCCCTACTAAAATTAAAAGCTATGTACTAGAGCTCTTCTTTGAGTAATTTCAGAAGATCATTGGGGCTTTAAAACGCTAATCCCTTTGTTTAATCGGGTCACCCTGTCTATCTGACCAAAATTGATAAAAATATGAAAATGTGTAGAATTCTGTAAATTTCTTTACTTGATTCTGAAGGATATAAATACTTTAATATAAAAACCACAATTGAAACCAATCAACTTAAAAACGAAAAAATGAGTCATTTTCTCTAGAAACCATTTTGCTTTGGAGTATTCCGAGCCGACTCATTTTATGCTACTTCGTTAATCTTTATAAACTCTCTAAATATCGTTTTTTAAGAAGCACCCTGTTTTTTTCTATGCAGTGATAACCAGAAAACTCTGAAATAGAAAGACGACTTTTATAAACAAGTTATAACTTTTAAAAGTCCAATGAGCATAAGCCACAGCAATTGTGCAGTGTAAACACATCCATTTCAGTAAATTCGTGATTTAAAACTTTAGTTTAGTAAAACTATTTGCTATGTAAAAACATCAAATACACTTAAATATTGCTATAATATCGTCTTCCTATTCCATTGTTTTCTAGTTATCCCTGAATATATAAATGTTTAATATGTGTGGAAGGCCTGATTAAGGTCTACAACAATATAGAGAAAAGAAGGGGGGGGGGAACTTGGTTCTTCATTGATAATGAGAAGTGTTCAGAAAAGGGAGTAGAGGGGGGAGGGGGGAGACCGGTAATGTGCAAGGAGTATGAAATAAAAGGGAGATACAACTGACGCGCCCCACCCTACCATATGAATATACATGCTTTGCAGACGGGTACAATTACCGAATATACAATAACATATTCTAAATATTTCTTATACAAATGAAGTGAGGAAGTGAACCCCCGAACGCCATGAGCCTCCGCTTTGCAGACACAAGCCTCCACTATGCAGACTGTGCCTCCGCTTTGCAGTAAACGAGCCTCCACCATACAGCACAGCTTTTTTTAAATCTTGGTTTTAATGTTTGATGAAAAATGTTTAAAAAATTTTTTTAACGTAGTGGCACAAGAATTTTACTAAAGATTTGAGTTATTTATTGATTGTCATGATTAAAAACATAAAGTGGTTTAACTTTAACTTTAAACATTTCTAACAAAGAAAGGAAGATATTTGGAAAAATATTTTTGTATTAAACTTAGTTTGTTTTGTTGTAATCTTTGATTTAAACAATACTTTCTGAAAAATGTTGAAATTTAAATAAAGGATACAAATTTTCTAGATTTAATTTAAACTACAAAAACGATATCGCTTAAATCAAAGATTAAAAAAGATGAAATGAAATTTAATTAACATTTTTTTTCTAAATATTTTCCTTTTCGTGTAAAAATTGTTTAAAGTTTTATATTCCACTTTATTAGGCATAATAATTAAGGCAATATTAATGATAATTTGATAAATACCACACAAACCTCACTCGCATGCCACTATGTCGAAAAATTTGTAAAAAATCTTTTATAAAAACTTTAAACATAAGTTTTAAAAACCTCCCGTATTTTACAGGCACATTTTGATTTATTGCCCACGCTTATTACTGCATAGCTGAGGCTCGGTCTGCCTAGCTAGTCTGGGAGGCTTGTTTCTGCATAGGTGGAGGCTCATGGCGTCTGGAGGTTCCCTCCCTCATGGAGTACCCGTCTGCAAAGCATAAAGTTTTCATTTGATAGATCTTGTTATAAGTGACTTAGCAAAGTTAATGAATTAAAATGAGAGAATTTATCACTTTTCAACATAGGAAATCGTCGCTAAATATTTAAGACATTTAAAAATCATATTTTGATAGTAATTCCATAATACCAATCCATAGATTTTATCAAAAAAATAAATAAGACAATTTCTTTTTCTTTTTAGAAAAAAAAGTTTTTTCCTCAGTAATCTTTCATGTCACATAAATATGTATATAAACTGAATTCATAAGTTATAATATTATAATATTATTTAATAATCTGATTTATTATACTATATATAATATTATCTAATATTTTCTTATCTTATGTTCTCATACAATTACTAAATCAATATTGTAAATATGTATTTGTATGCTTTAGATTAGTGGAAATAATTATTATGTTTCCACGTCGGGGATTCTTACCTTCGTACAAGCACTATCTTTCCTATTTTTGTATTCAGTAAAATAGAATTATTTTCCAAAAATTTTGTCTTTTCTTCCCTTATCAAAAATCTAAAATGTTATTTCAAATTTATAAAATATGTTTGATAACTTTTTAAAAATTTATGTCAGTTTTTGAAATACATTTAGAAGAATAAAGAAAATTGAATGTTTGAAATATTAGGTTTAAATCTCAATTCCAGATTCTTCCATTAAAAGTTTTATGGTTCAAAATTTCATTAAATAAAAGTTTGAACTTGCTCCAGCGCCCTGAATTCTACAGTAAAAAGTTGTGAAAGATATTGAATATATAAATAGTAAATTAAGGTAGTATAACCGGCTTAGTAACACATTTTCCGGTGCACGTGATAATACAAAATGGCGGCGACGTGAAGCATGCAAACTGTCATGGCGTCAATCAATCAAAACACTATAAAAATATTTCATTTGTTCCACCCTTAAACGACATTGAACTTTTACAACCTTCTAACAAATAAACTATACCTTAAATTTTTAAAACTGTTGTCCAACGGTCATTTTGTTGGCCAATGATAACGAAACTGAGCCTGCAAACGAGCGATTTCTTTTGAACGCCATTGAACTTTTACACAGTTTAGATTGAGTAATACCTGAACTTTTACACAGTTTAGATTGAGTAATACCTGANGAATTTAACACTCGCTTCAAACTATCTTAACACTCGCTTCAAACTATCTTTACAAAATAACTGTTCAGCTTAATGGTGTAAAACAGCGGTTTTTTTGGAATATTAAAGGTCTATAACTGCAGAGCTGGGAACTTTTAAATGGTGGATATCAGAATCCACTCTTTTTCTTAATCTCGATATTAAATAATGCTTGTTCTCCTCTTGTTATTATCTCCAGATTAATTAACCGATCGGGATTAAGTTTCAGCTCAGGTTCTATAACTTTAGGTTGCATAAGGAGTGTTCAATTACTTAGCAAACTAAAACTGAACCGGCTGAGCCGAACGAATCTAAATTTCAACTGACCTAAATGATTTTAGAATTTAGTCAGAAAATGATTTTATTTCAGGTTGATATTGAGGTCGAAGCCTCAGATTCGGAGGATAGAAATATGCAAGAGGTGAGTACTCAGTACTTTAATCAATATATTTTATTCTCTCGGTTTATTTCTAAAAATTTATCCCACAAAGCAAATTAATGTTGAAAAGTCCAGAGTCCAAATCTCGTACATGTATATACACTACAATACAATGTTAAAGGCGGTCCAGTAAAAAAGTCAGTTTTTGCAAGAAACTCCCTAGAAAGGACTGTTTCATTCATAATTTGGTGTACGAGGTGTACAGTCCTGTTTTGCCTTATGTAGTCTGTATGTTAACTGTACACTGTACAGCTTGCGCTAGCTGCTTAAAAGTCGTTCGGGTACTTTAAATAAACCAGAGTTTAGAGTGCATTGTCCGAGTTAGGGTTTAAGTTGACAGAATCTGTCAATTTTTGCCATGGAAATTATAAAGTTCTTGTTAATAAGAATAAAATTTGGTGGATTAGTCCAGAGGATTTAAATTCAAGGTTATTGGAAAAATAAGGAATATAAAATGAAGAGATTGTTGGTGCATTTCAGCATAAGAGGAGGTATATGTTACTCCTCTGAATCCGAACGCAGCAGAAGAAAAGAATTTGTAAATAATATACAGTTTAGTCTTATTTAGATCAAGAATATGCCAAAATTCTCCTATAAACTTTTAGTATATGAGATTCACGTTCTTATTGTAAAAGTATAATAAAATATTTAAATTGTAACTTATACATTTATTCAAACCTTAGGTTTTCAATTCAGTCTTTTTCAGTTCAACGATTTTTTGTCAAACTTAAATTTTAGCCGTTGTGGCCGAAAAAAACCACCTGGTAAATTAGGACTGAGCCCACAAAGCCCCCCAGCCTTGTGTACACCCCTGAGCCCGCGATTTAAAAAATTCGGGAAAATACGGCTCGGGTCTAAGCTGTCGTTGGGCCTTATTTACGACTTGAGCTTTCGGATTCCACAGAGTTGAGTTTAAAAAACCGGTTTGATATTCTATTTGGCGGATTTTCATGGTAGGAATTTGTACATTCCGGGTTTTTATGAGAACAATTATCAACATTGAGCCTTATTCTCTACTAAAACCAACCAAGGTCGGTTTTATTTTCATTGGGCCTAACTCTTTAAGTCGAGTCGAAGATATTGCAGCTGTCAATCACGTGACACAAGCTGTCATCAGAGTTGGGTCGAAGATTGTGCCTTAAAGTCGGGTTTAAGGAATTACGACTCGAGCCGAAGTTTTTAAATCGCGGGCTCAGAACAAATTTTAATTGCAGAATATTTCCAAGTATACTTTTTCTTAATATCTGATGATAGAATCTAGAATATGTTTATTTCAGGATGACTCACACAATTTCATAAACCAAAATGGACACTCCCCCGACCCCAGCACCCCCTTGCTCTCTAGACAGGGCAACCATGCCCCTGGGAATCATCCACTACGCTCCGCACCACTTTCCTCGCCGCGCACACACATGAGAGAATCCACTAAGGATATTGTTACCGCAGTTACACATCAGGAGGTCAATGGTTGCAACGCTGTCTCAACGGTTGCCCTCAAGGATATAGATGTACAGATGAATCTGTCCTCGCTGTCAGGATACGAAACCTATGTTTAATCTTGAAAAACTGGAATTTCGACATTGATTTAAAATATTTCATAAACCAGCTGACCTTACAAACTACTAAAATTTAGCATTTTAGGACATTGAAATATTATTTATATTCTTATTTGTCTTATTTGTTAACAATTCTACTTTTAATGCATACATTTTAAATATAAAAATGTACTCACAAATTAGCCCTTTCAATTGCTTATATAATTATAATTATATTTGGCCTCTAAAAGCTTGCAGCACTTTCTCCGTTTTTCGGGTTCAATAAATTCTACATATCTAAAAGCAAAGATATCGAATACAATATATTTCCATAGCTATAAAAGAGAAAATTTATTTTCCCCCATTCTTCCGTAAAATGTACAGTTCCCCCACTTGAATTGAAGTAGGAATTTACAATTTTCCCGTTATATTGTAAATAAAAAAACATGGCGCTGATTTTTCTTCAAATTTTCCCGCTTAAAAGGTCGTCTTTGCTTTAGCTACCTCGATCAATCTGTTCAAGCCTTACTGGGGGGTTTACACAGTATTTTTACGATGTACACGGCTACCATGAACGTTTTTGTTATGTACCCGGTACATAGAGTGACGAGTGTTGTTTTATATGATAAACTTGTTCCCACTATTTTTAATATGCAGACGCGTCTGCATTTTTACTCTCATCAACTGTAGAAATTATAGATTCAACTTGTATTCACGTATTAAAGTTTAAAATTGTACACCTGCCTGCCTGCCTACTTGGATTAAATGCATAAAAACTTTTAATCTTTGATATGAAAACAAGATAGTTTCTAAGTAGTAAAGTTTTTATGCTGAGAGCAAAAAGGGCTAAAATCCTCAAGATGATTAATCTCCTCCCAAACTTATATATTTGTCCCTCAAACTTTTCTAATCCATTTTTTTCTATTCCTGGACTATAGGAACCAACCTCCAGTTAAACTATTATAAATTGTGCATTGTACACAGACCCATTTCCATTTTAAATTTTTTGTCTTTATAACAACATCAAATGCATATAAGATTGCTTAAATGTCTTTTCCTTTTCCACAAGTTTTTGGGTCTCACTGTGTATAAAGAATTGCTGGCTCAGGGTTTTCTTCAGAAGATGCTGATTTGGGACAATTTTATGCGTTGCACAAAACGAGTGAAATGCACATATTCAAGATGGCACAATATCTTTCCTAGTTTGAAAAATTCAATTTAAAATATATTTTTAAATTAGATTTTCTCGCATAAAACAGAGATTGCATAAAATAGATCAATTCATTTTTACTTAATTTTGAACTTTCATTCAAAAACTTATAAACTTACAAAAGTGTTTATTATAAAAATCTAACGTCTGTGTATTGTAGATTTAGCTTGTGATTTAATTCTACAAATTTTACTTAAACTCTCCTGTTAAACCGCTTTATTATACGTTATTTGCAAAGATTTGCACGCAATAGAAAAGTTTGCAAAGATTGTCCGGTGCTAGATATTCTTTACATTTAATTTTCGCACTTTTTTATTCTGCATAGATTATATTTATTCTCTAATAAAGTGTTATTTATTGTAGATATATATATATTTTAAACCTTCTTCCCTTCTCCCTTCAATTTTGAACTAAATAATTAAACATTTAGCAAATTTAATTATTTCTAATCTAACATTAGTTCTGAAACTAAAGAATGAGGACCAAAATGGAAAATTAAGTAATAAGGAGTTTGGAGAACATAAATAAAGTTTGGAAGATTGGAATAAAGTTGGAGGACATGTATAAAGTTTGAAGGAATAGAGTTTGGAGCACAGGAATATAGTTTGAAGAACAGGAATAGAGTTCAGAGGACAGGAATAGAGTTTAGGGGATAGGAACAAGGTTTGGAGGTCACGAATGAAGTTTGGATATCATGAATAGAGTTTAGAGGACAGGAATAGAGTTTAGAGGACAGGACCAGAGTTTGGAGGTCATGAATAAAGTTTGGAGGTCATGAATAGGGTTTGAAGGACATGAATTAAGAATAGAAGTATTTGATTAGATTTGTCCTGGATTTTGAATTCTAAATATTAAATTTCACAATTTTTAAAAATGTTCTTTGTACACACATGTAGATAAACAATCTCTTTAAGCTACTATATTTTTCATGATTCTTCATTGGTAAACTGCATTATATACATTCTTTAAACTAATCTTTTGCTATACGAATGTTATATTTGATCTTTATTATGTTAAATAAAATTTTAAAATATCGCTGTCTTATTTCAAAGATTTAGTTGTCCGGATTTATAAAAATGTATTTTGTGACATCATCTATTTTACTTTTTCTAATATACAGAGAGACCCATAAAAGCGTTCAATAGGAAAACGAAATTTAAGCCACTTTATGTGTGTAAGAGGTTGTTATATAAGCACATCATGTGTTTCAAATTCAATGAATAAATTTGAGGTGAATGGTCGTCTTTTCTACTTTGAGAGTAGATATTCAGATGTTAGGTATCTTTTCTAACTTGGGTTTTTCCTAAGCGGCAACTTCTCAATGGAAACCTCCCAACTGTGTAATATCCTAATCGACAACTTACCAAGTCTATCCTAGCCGCAGTGGTCGGCCCTGCAGCCCATCTTAGCTGTAGCGCTTCCCCCACCCCCATTAGAGCCTGTGCCGCCTCAGAAGGTCTAACCTAACCTTTCGGAAGTTGCCGCTCGGGAAATTGCACAATTGAGAAATTACCTTTATTCATATTAAAAAGACTATAAAACTAGGGTTTCCAACGCAAGTGGATTTTACTTGCGAGCCCTGTAAACTCCACGCAGTTCCGTGCAATTTCGCACAATGCTACCCAATAGCGCGCAGTTTGAGAACAGTTAGGCGTAATTCCGCACAGTTGCGCACAATTCCGTGCAACGGAATATCGATTGTAAACCCTTATGTAAAACCTACAAAGATTCAGTTTATTAAACTCTGCAAATCTGGATGAAAAAAACATGTTTTTCCTTTAAGTGAGGAAGAAAAACACGTGCTTCCTGTAAGTAAGGAAGAAAAACACGTTTTCCTGTAAATGAGGAAGAATAACGTGTGTTTCCTGTAAGTACGGAAGAAAAACACGTGTTCCTGTAAATGAGGAAGAAAAACACGGTTTTCCTGTAAGTAAGGAAGAAAAACACTTGTTTCAGGTAAATGAGGAAGAAAAACACGTGTTTCCTGTAAATGAGGAAGAAAAACACGTGTTTCCTGTAAATGAGGAAGAAAAACACTTGTTTCCTATGACTGAGGAAGAAAAACGCATTTAAACGAAATATTTTATATCTTGAATTGTATATACATACTTGCTTAGAAATTAGTTCAAAGCAAAAATTATTAAGTATTCATAAATTTATTTATTTTATCTAGATAATCTCTCGCCCTGCTTGGGAATAGCTCTATATGTCAACTACAATCAGTTTCATGGATAAATATAAACTTATTCTCGCCGTATTTTCTCACAACTTCAATAGGTTCACATTCTTAGAGAAAACACAACAATTCCAGATAAATAATCAGAGACTTAAAGATCACAAGATTTAGATTGACATAAAAGGTTTTTAGGACTGGGTCAACTTTGAAGTGTCGGAATGCTTTAGCTTTTGAATCTAATACTTTTTTTGAAACCCATTAAACCAAACTTGCTTCAACTGTAGTTTATAAAAGTAATTGGCAAAATTCTCATCGATTTTTGCATGAGAGCTTCCAACCTTTTGATCACTGTAGGATCAAGACTTATAAAGGGCGGCCCAAGAAACACCCCCTGGGATCAGTAAAAGCTATGATTTCCAGGCCCAACGGATTCTCCCCCCGGAAAATAAAAATCAGTCACCCTGCAACCATGGACAAATTCATGTGTACGCAGTACGCACTTCGCCCCTGCACACTTATCTGCGATTCAATAGGGTGTCCCACATCAAATTAGACCGCGTCAATGGGTCTAAATTACGATTTGGGGGACAAATCAGAAAATCTAAGAAGAATGAATCATTTTGAAAAATTTAATAAGGCTAATAGAATTTTTTGTTGTTGCAGAAAATGCTAGATTTTTTTAGTATAATGTGCCTATATATTTAGGTGTTAAAAATTGGAGATAATCTAATATGATATGGAAATGGGATGCTCTGTATTAGCACCTGTTCCAATCAGGGTTCAGTCATGTGTTTTGTGCAATGTGCAATGTTGAGAAGTTCATAAAGAACTAACTTGTCTTTGCCGATTTGTAAAAATATACTTCACATAAGAAGTTAGAGCTAGACAATGTTTTAATCAGATATATATATTTTGCAGCATATTGATAATTTAAAAGTTTTTTATAAATAAATGTATATGATACGAATTATTTTATGTTTAATTTATATATGTAGTTGCTAAATTCATGAACAAAAAATTAAATATTTACATATTCTATTATGAACTTAAAAACATGAAAATATAAATCTGATAAGAGTAGCGTTTTTTCTTCACTTGCGTTTTATCTGGTAGCATTTTATGCGTGTAGCGTTTTAGTTTTATGAATTAGTGTTTTATGAGTTAAGCGTTTTTCTAGGTACACCAAAATTTATACATTTGTTTTATATTTTAATTGCATTCTTGTTTAAAAATGTTACGTTTTCCTTTTTTTATTTTTTCTTGTTACATTTGTCGAGAACGGGGAATGTGGAGGGGTCCGATTTTTTTATGTTTGAATGAATTCACACAAAAACATATCAATAAAATGTGTTGAAGTTGTTGATAGTGATACCGATATACAAAGGTTAGTACAATATTTCTCCGCTAGAGTTCTCTTTACGTAGTTCTTATACTATTGTATCCACACAGATAATATTACTTTACATATTTTCAGAGAACTTTTCGAAACTGCTAAAACTTGCACAAGTTTAAAAATAAATTAAAACTCATTAGATCAGTGCCTTGATCAAAGAAAACTAGTAAGATTTGGTAAACAAGTTTTTGATATCATAAAAGTATTTAGACTAAATTTACAACCCGATGAAAACTTCGGTGTCTCCCTCTAAAAGACATCCGATGTACATTTCTTTAAAGCTACCTCAGAAAGGCAGCTTTTTTCTTATATAAGTTATATAAAAAAGCCATTATTTTGTAACCAGGGTAGGTTGTTAATTGGTTGGCCCACTATAAACGAATGATAATTGCAAATAAAAACAATGTACGGTGTACATTTTAAACATAAGAATGATGATAAATCACGAAGAGGTAAGGAGGAGGTGAGGGAGGATACTCAGCGTAAGGGTTGGAACAGAGGGTAACATATGTTATTAAAATCATGTTGATGAACTAAAGGGCGAAGAAGATAGTAAAGACTACGTTTATCCACATGATACACATTTTTTTACAGATATAACTTGAATAACTATCTAAATAGATCTTGGCGACTTTTCTTTAAAACGATTTTGCAGATTTAGTTTAAGCTGTAAGGGTACCGTTGTGATTCGAACATTCAATGGAATATCACTAGAAATTATGCGTACAGTTCCTTTAAAGTTTTTTTTTTAACCGTCAAAACAACGTTTGAAATTTGTACATAATGCAAATTATTATATTGCATGCTCTGGACACATAACTCCAGAAAATTATATTTTAAAATCTAAAATACATACATACTTCATTTTAATGTTTTTTTTACGTATATATAAACGATGTTTATAAAAAGAAAAGACTTTTTATAACACGTTACGTTCCCTTTTAAATTGTTTTATAACGCGTTACGTTCCCTTTTATATTGTTTTTATAACACGTTACGTTCCCTTTTATATTGTTTTTATAATTTCTTACGTTCCCTTTTATATTGCTTTTATAATTTGTTACGTTCCCTTTTATATTGTTTTTATAATTTGTTACGTTCCCTTAAATATTGTTTTTATAACGCGTTACGTTCCCTTTTATATTGTCTTTATAACGTGTTACATTCCCTTTTATATTGTTTTATAATTTGTTACGTTCCCTTTTATATTGTTTTTATGACACGTTACGTTCCCTTTTATATTGTTTTTATAATTTGTTACGTTCCCTTTTATATTTTTTATAACACGTTACGTTTCCTTTTATATTGTTTTTATAACGTGTTACGTTCCCTTTTATATTGTTTTTATAACGTGTTACGTTCCCTTTTATATTGTTTTTATAATTTGTTTGTTTTTCCCACGAACATGTTCTGTTTACAACGGCACCTTAAAAAACAATTTTTGATCAGCTATGAATTAGATTTCCATGTTTTGTTTTTGGAAACTTATCATTTTGATTTGTGGGTTTCCTACAAATTGATATAAACTTACAACGACAATCTGTATTATGTATTTAAGAGTTTGGAGAGCTTTTACTAATATTACTTTTTTCTGATACAAATCCCATTTTAAGGCATTTTTTTATGACAGCCTTGAAACAAAATTGAAGGCCCCATCGCTTTAGCTCATTGTCAATGAAACCAACCAAAGATATATTTACATAATATATATTGCAATACAATGAATGGAACACAATAAATTTTATAATCTAAAAATGTCAAATATGACATTTTTACATCTTTGTAATTACATAATTAATTATATTTTTTTTAAATTTCTATCATAAATATATAATTTAAAATATATAAGTTGTATATATTATAGAATATATGCATATATATATATATATATATATATATATATATTGTATATTTTACCCTAATGCAGGTATACAGGTAGTGGGTACGCGGACAGGTATTTTTCAGGGGTAGGAATTCTTCGCAAATCAAATTGACGAAAATTGTTCAAAAACAATAAAACATATTTTCCTTAATTAAAAATAAATTTTTGAGTTCTGAAATTTATATCCCCTGTAGTGTTTTGATGGTTCAAACCACTATAGTGTACAGTGTATCACTGCCTTAAAATATAACGACTTAATTTTTGACCTTTGTTTTATTTCGATTTTATGATTCATGATGTGGATATGCATATGTTTGGTTTGGTATGTACATTGTATAAGTAAAGTTTAATCGTATATTTTGAAATACTTAAAAATTTAATTAAAACAATCGTTTAATCTGGCGCAGCTTCAAAATTGATAATCGTCAATTTTCTCATTTCAAATTTCAATTTCTAATCTCCATATCTTTTCAATCTGATAGTGTTAAGATGATGTATCAGAGACCAGATATCATAGATTGATATGCCATAGGCTCACAACATCAGGTTCTCGGATAAACTAGACTGGCACTGTTGCTTATCAAACTAACACCGATTCATTCATAAGTTTACAATTTTTAAATTTTAAATTTTTTTTTATCATTCTTATTTTTATCAGATCCGGATATAAAATGTTACTATGGTTGTTGGCCGGTTACGCCGGGCTAGCTGTAGGTCAGGACAGGAGACCAACTATATCCTTCATTACACAACCGGAAATAGTTACAGATATTGGTGGAAATGTAAGTTATCCTTCATTACACAACCGGAAATAGTTACAGATATTGGTGGAAATGTAAGTTATCCTTCATTACACAACCGGAAATAGTTACAGATATTGGTGGAAATGTAAGTTATCCTTCATTTTTTACGGAATAGTTACAGAAATTGGTGGAAATGTAAATTATACTACATTTTTTCATGAAATAGTTACAGAAATTGGTGGAAGTGTAAGTTATCTTACATTTTTTATGACATAGTTACAGAAATTGGTGGGAATGTAAGTTATACTACATATTCATGTAATAGTTACAGATATAGGTGGAAATGTAAGCTATCCTGCATTTGTTATGAGATAGTATTGACATTGGTTGAAATGTAAGTTATTCTGAATTTTTCATAAGGAAGTAACACATATTGGTGGAAATGTAAGTTATACTACATTTTTCATGAAATAGTTACAGATATTGAACAAACTATCCTATTGTATAAATAGATATGAGCTGTACTGTAAACTATGCTAGTGACTATCCTATTGTTTAGAGATGAAGTGTACTGTAAACTATGGTAGTGACTATCCTATTGTATATATAGAGAAATGAAGTTTACTGTAAACTATGCTAGTGACTATCCCATTGTTTAGAGATGAAGTGTACTGTAAACTATGCTAGTGACTATCCTATTGTATTGATAGAGTAAACTATGCTAGTGACTATCCCATTGTTTAGAGATGAAGTGTACTGTAAACTATGCTAGTGACTATCCTATTGTATTGATGAAGTGTACTGTAAACTATGCTAGTGACTATCCTATTGTATTGATAGAGATGAAGTGTACTATAAACTATGGTAGTGACTATCCTATTGTATAGATAGAGATGAAGTGTACTGTAAACTATGCTAGTGACTATCCTGTAGTCTGGATGAAGCTTGATAGTGTGGACAGGTATTAGATAAATTCATTAAATATCTTTTACAAGAAATCTTCCAAATCAAAAGCGTCAAATATGTGTACTCCAATGGGAGGAGATGAAAACAATAAAATGTAAGGTGGGGCGAGCAAACTCCAATTTTTGAATCCCCTACATCATTGCAAGCTGCATTATTATGTAAACCTTTGATATTTCAAACTTTGACTATTTGATCTAGTAGACTTGAATATCAAAGGTCTCCTTGCAAAGATATACGAATTAGAAAATTGGAGTTTAAGACTTTAACGTAAATAACTTTATAGGATTCTCAAACATTTAGTATAATTTGATAAGAGATATTGTTTAAAAAAATACATATCTGTTTTATTTTTTTTTCCAATAAAGATAAAATCCTTTTTAGCAAGATAAACAATGTCTCTTCAAGTTGTTGGCCTACTGGGTTTGTTTACTTAAGACAGAGTATTGTGAAGAAACCCAGTATCGGAAACCCTGTTTTATGAAAGTGGTCAGGCAGTTTTTTACTTACCAAAATTATTGTTAAGAAATCTTGTTTTTGTGGTTTCGTTACACTCTCTTTTTGTTTTCTGAGCTCTTAAAAAAAATACGCAAATGCATAGACTCCAAAAAGGAAACCCGGGAGTTTTGTTCAACAATACTCTTTTAAATTTCCGGGTCAGAGAGTATAGCACAATTGTGCGTACTTTTGTTTAGTGGGTTCCTGATATATCGTTCTTGGCCAGGAAAATGTAGAAAAAATATTCCATAAAATAGACGTATAATGAATAAAAAATAATAATATAGTAGATAAAAATAAAATAATAATGACCTCTATATTTAGGAAGAATGACCTTTATATCCAGAAATAATGACCTCTATATCCAGGAATGATGACCTCTATATCCAGAAATAATGACCTCTACATTTGGAAATAATGACCTCTACATTCGGGAAAAATGACCTCTATATATCCAGGAATCATGACCACTATATCTAGGTTTAATGACCTCTATATTCAGGAAAAATGACCTCTATAGCCAGGAATGATTCACCTCAATATCCAAGAATAATGACCTCTACATGCAGGAATAATGACCTCTTTATCCAGGAATAATGACCTCAATATCCAAGAATAATGACCTTTACATGCAGGAATAATGACCTCTATATTCAAGAATAATGACCTCAATATCCAAGAATAATGACCTCTACATTCAAGAATAATGACCTCTATATCCAGGAATACTGACCTCTATATTTAGGAATAATGACCTCTATATCCAAGAATAATGACCTCTACAGCCAGGAATAATGACCTCTATATTCAGGACCTCTACATTTAGGAATACATTCAGGAATTATGACCTCTATATCGAAGAATAATAACCTCTTTATTCAGGAATAATGACTTCTTTTTTCAGGAATAATGACCTCAATATCGAGGAATAATGACCTCTATATCGAGGAATAATGACTTCTTTATTCAGAAATAATGACCACTATATTCAGAAATAATGAACTCTATATTCAGAAATAATGACCTCTATATTCAGAAATAATGACCTCCCTATAACCTCTGGAACAACAATGATCTTAAAAGATCCGAGGTTTGCAATTGATTTCGACAAGGGTACATCCACTTATACACTCAAGTTAGTATTATTATTATTATTATTATTATTATTGTTATTATTATTATTATTGTTATTATTATTATTATCATTATTATTATTATTATTATTATTATTATTATTATTATAAAATTATGAAATAGGCTGGTTTCATAATTGACCAATGATCATTTTACATAGACTCTATGCCTTTCACTTTACAAACGATGATTTTACGTTATAACCATAAATCAATGGATGTTTTTTATTCACCTAATTCATTTTATAAAGTTTATTTAAAAGCTTTAAAAAATCCGAAATTGAAATGGATTGTCTAGGGAACATACTTATTAATGTACTCTACTGCATATAATTTGTGAACATTTACATGATTTGTACACTTTGAACTCCCTTTCAGGCTGAAAGGGACTGACAAAATTAATACCTTTGAGAAATGGGCATGCCTCTCTCTTTAAATGGAGGGTAACATAAAATTACGAAAACAGTCCCTTTAAATGATAAAACATGAGTTTCTTTAGTCAAGATTCTCTTTTGAACCTCCAGTTATAGTTGCTAACATGGCAAGAGATTTAACATAATAGATATCTACATAATATTATTATGATGTAAGAGACTGTACAATGTACATAATAATATTATGATGTAAGAGACTTGTAAGAGACTGTACAATGTGCATAATATTATTATGATGAAAGAGACTGTACAATGTGCATAAAAGCATTCATTATTTAAAGGACTGTACAGCGTACATGATATTATTCAAATAGATGCTAGTACTTGATAATTTTTTTTATTTTATCTATCATTTACAGTGTACATGGTATTATGTGCATTATATGCACAGCGTACATAATATAAGGGACTGTACTTAAACACGATATCATGTATGACGTAAGGAACTGTACTTAGACACGATATTTGTATGTCGTAAGGAACTGTACAGTGTACATAATATTAGTAACGATGTATGGAACTGTACAGTGTACATAATATTATTAACGATGTATGGAACTGTACAGTGTACATAATATTATTAACGATGTAGAGGGACTGTACATTGTACATTATATTATTAACGATGTAAGTGACTGTACGTGTACATAATATCATTAACGATGTAAGGGAATGTACAGTGTACATAATATTATGCATGATGTACGGAACTATATGAATGAGATAAGAAATAATGAATGATATTTATATATTGGGGAGAAGAATACATTTTTATTTATTTATTTACTCCTAAATGCTGATGAAGCTGAGAGGAGTGTTATGAAGGTTTAAGCCGAATTATTGGAGTATGTATAAACCTAAAAAACAATGAAATTTTATTTTTAAAAGAAGTCTAAGATACTTCTAGCTATCCCTAGCTACTCCTATATACTATTAGCTCCTCTTAGCTACTGCTAGCTACTCCTATATACTATTAGCTACTCTTTGCTACTCCTAGCTACTCCTAGCTATCCATAGCTACTCCTAGCTGCTCCTAGCTATTCCTAGCTTCTGCTATATACTATTAGCTACTTTTTGCTACTCTTAGCTACTTTTAGCTACTCCTAGCTATCCTTAGCTACTCCTAGCTACTCCTAGCTAATCCTAGCTACTCCTAGCTACTCCTATATAGTATTAGCTACTCCTTGCTACTCTTAGCTACTCCTAGAAATGAATGTTCTGATTGAAGAAATCCATCCCTATCGGCCCTGATCCTAACCATCATTAGATTTCTTTATTTTTCCTTTTCTTTGATTAAACATGGAAATCTAGACAAATCTAAAAATATTCAGAATATTCTAGAAATATTCAATTTTCTTGACTAATATAGAAATATTCAGAAAATTTAAGAAATATGAAAATTATTCTACAAAAGTCTAGAAACATCATAGACATATCTAGAAATATTTACAATATTTCTAGATAGTTTTAGAAATATGCAGAATATTCTAGAAAAATCTAGAATTTTTCAGAATATTATAGACAAATTTAGAGATATACAGAATATTCTATAAAAATTTAGAAGTATACAGATTATACTAGACAAATTTATAAATTTACACAATATTCCAGAACATTTTAGAAATTTACAGAATATTCCAGAAAATCTACGAATTTCAGAATATTCTAGATAAAACTGAAAATTTATTCTAAAATTCTTCTAGACAAAACTTTAAATATTCCGATTATTAAATCAAATCTAGAAATATTCAGAATAATCTAAACAAAACTAGAAATGGTCCAAAGATGTTTAACAATTCCTCTGTTTATTCTATTATTTTAACTCTCTAGGTCCTGATTGCGCTGACGGATGCTGTCAAAGCTGAAGTTCCATTGATTGTGAGACGACCTCCGATCATTTCAGATAACTCAACAAGGTAGAGAAAATACAGTTTTAGATGCACAAAAATCATTTGAAAATGTGTCAGAATTCTCACCTGAATCAATTTACAAAAATAAAAGCTGAAGGGCAAAGCGTTGCCGATGGGAAAAAATAAAGTTTATAAAAAAAATTTTGAAAACAAAATTTTAACAGAATTTTTTTTTCGAATTATCCCATGTCATCTGCAGACTACCCATAAATGTCCACAACAAAATTCAGCCCATTCGGTTCAGCCGTTTGGCCGGCTATAGGGAACATATATATGTCTTGTTTTCTTATATAGATATTTGATTTACTATGTATAAGGTTTAAATGCAATATTATACATTAATATATTTACGTGGAGAACTATAGATTATTTACAAGTAAACATACATACTCCCCCCGCGCCGAAAAAAAATAGTTAAGAGCATAAATCATTTTATATTTATTATGGATATCCTATATTTCTGGATAAATATTGCATAAGTGGATATTATATATTTTAAAAGTCGAAGGTACTTTTACCTGACAGTTCACATAATGTTTTGGGGGGAATTTTTCTTGCCTGGTTCACTGGATACATAATTTACCAGATTCTTAATTCAATATAGATCTGATGTATGTGTATAGCAGTAACCCGTCCACAGGCTGACGATGAAGAAATCTTCTATGTCCAACAACGAAAGTAGAAACTAACCATTTCTATAGTATATATATCTTGATATATATTGCTTAGGTGGATATCATATAGCTGATTATATATTGTGCAAGTGAATATCCTGTATACCTGTATATATATTTAGATCTGTTGTCTCCTATGAAGGTCAACGTGTAGAGTTAAGATGCTATGCTAGTGGATATCCACTACCTGATATCTATTGGAGAAGACAAAACAATGATATCCTTCCATCTAACTCTTCAGTTTTCAAGGTAATCAATTATTTTTCATGAGAATTAGAATAATTGTGAAACATTTAGTTAGTTTGCGTAACAAGAAGAAAAATGCGTCAACACAAGTTTCAACTTATGACTACTTTTTTGTAGCCATGGACTTGTGTAGTTTATAATTTCACATTAAATTTAGTATTTAAGAAGTAAACAGGTAGTTTAATGTAAGATTTCTAGACCTTTGTGTTTCTGACATTTTGAACAAATTGTTTTCAAACATTCTATATTCCTTTGTAGTTGTGTGGGGGGGGGGGATTACCCCACTTTTTTTCCTTGAACAATTAAAACTAGAATTCTCACTTCTCAGCTTAAATAAATTTTCCATATTTTCCTGGTTTCCTAACAAATTTTCCTGGTTTCTTAACACATTTTCCCGATTTCCTAACAAATTTTCCCGGTTTTCTAACAAATTTTCCTGGTTTCCTAACAAATTTTCCTGGTTTCTTAAAACATTTTCCTGATTTTCTAACAAATTTTCCCGGTTTTCTAACAAATTTTCCTGGTTTTTTAACAAATTTTCCTGGTTTCCTAACAGATTTTCAAAATCTAGACAAATCGTTTTAATGGACATTTTCACCTCCAAAGTAAGCAAACTCCGATTCAGTCTTCGAAAAACAAAAAATCAATAGAAAAGTCAAATATTTGAATATAAATTATATGATTACTGTGTTAAGGGAAATATCTTAACGTTTGACTCGATTAAAAAAGAGCATCGAGGGACTTACTACTGTGTTGCAACTAATGTAGTTGGAACTGGAGCAAGAAGAAATATAGATGTAGAGGTAGGATTATTTCAGTTAATTTTGCCCACTGTGTAACAATATTTACGTGGAGCTTCAGTCCACTGTGTATAAATATTTACATTTTAGTCCACTGGAAATTAATATTTTTATTGAGTATAGTCCCACTGTGCATATATGTTTCGTTTGAATTTAAACCCACTGTGTGTATATGTTTAGGTTGAGTTTAAGCCAAAGAGAATAGAATAAATATTAGAGTGGAATTTAGACAATCCCTCGGTATGCATTTTTTCAGTCCCTGTCAGCCTGAAAGGGAGTTCAAAGTGTGTATATATGTTTAGGTTGAGTTTAGGCCCACTGTGAATTTATATTTAGGTTTAGTTTAGGCCCACTGTGAATATATATTTAGGTTGAGTTTAGGCCCACCGTGAATATATATTTAGGTTGAGTTTAGGCCCATTGTGAATATATGCTTAGGTTGAGTTTAGGTCCACTGTGAGTATATGTTTAGGTTGAGTTTAGGCCCACTGTGTATGTATGTTTAGGTTGAGTTTAGGCCCACTGTGTATACATGTTTAGGTTGAGTTTAGGCCCACTGTGTATATATGTTTAGGTTGAGTTTAGGCCCACTGTGAATATATGTTTAGGTTGAGTTTAGGCCCACTGTGAATATATATTTAGGTTGAGTTTAGGCCCACTGTGAATATATGTTTAGGTTGAGTTTAAGCCCACTGTGACAATTGAGAAGAAACGACTAGGCCAGGCTCTTCAGTACGATAAAGACCTTGAGTGTCATATTGGTGAGTTAAAAAGGGACTGATATCGAAAGATTGATGGGACTGTTGTAATTTCAAGTGACCCTCCATGAAAAAGAGGTGCATGCTGGCATGCTGGCATGCCCATTGCTTAATTGACAAAGGTTCGGCCTTGCTACTTTAATCTGATAAATAATATGGATGATATAATTACGTAGTTTTTATAGCTTGGAAAGCTTTGAAGCAAGAAATGAGTAAGTTAGTGTTGTAGAGACCATAAATAAAAATGACCAGTTTTCAAAACATTAAAATTTGAATACTCTAATGTTTACTTGATAAGACAAAACATTAAAATTTGAATACTCTAATGTGTACTTGATCAGACCAAACATTAAAATTTGTATACTCTAATGTGTACTTGATCAGACAAAACATTAAAATTTGTATACTCTAATGTGTACTTGATCAGACAAAACATTAAAATTTGTATACTCTAATGTGTACTTAATCAGACAAAACGTTTAAGGGTACCATTGTAAATCGGACATGCAAATGGAAGGCGAAATGGTTCATCCATTTTTAAGTTCTAATTTTCTTGCGAGAGAATTTTAGTTAAATCTTTCTCCGGCCATGGACCCATATGCTGGCAGCTCCGGAAAACCAACCTATTGTATGGTTTTATATACTGCTTTGTTGGGTGCGTTAAGGGCGGATTATATCAAACAATCTTACAATTTTTTGTACTAATCAATTCTTAATGCAAGATGGTCGATCATACCCGCACTTTCAATCATTGGAGGAATTAATAAATAAAAAAGATACATAGAGCAACCGAAACCTTGTCGTAGAGTTTGATAGTTCAAAATTTAATTTTTTAAATTCTTCCATATATGTAAAATATATTAATCAAATTTTGAAATATCAAAGGTTGTATTGCAAAGATTGAGGCATTGTAAAATTATAAAAAGTTGCAAGTACTTTATTTATAAATTGTTAGTTATTAAAATTAATTTTCTGTATATTTTCTCCTTGGTTTAGAAGCCTACCCTCCCCCTGCTATAAAGTGGTATAAGGATGGAGTAACAGACCCTATTTCAAACAATCAGCATTTCAGGTTTATATATCTTTCTTTTTTGAAAATCTTTATAATGTTGTCTTTTTAAAGAAAATGGAAACTATTTCTAAAATGTTTTTATTATTAATAATAATGATAACAATAAAATAATAATCTTCTCTGTTTGCAGAAGATAAGATAAGGTTTGCCTAATATCAATATTTGCGTCTATTTATAGAACGTTAACAAAATATTAATGATTTGTTTATTTGATGGAATATACGATATATGATCAAAAAGCATTATTGGAATAATTTTTCTATTTTTTAACTCATTAAAATAAATGACAATTTGAGCCGGGGCTAAAATATGGCTGGTTCCACTTAAAATTTTATAAAATTTTTCAAGATTTAAGCCGGCGCTCAATTAAAACTGGTTTTTGGGAATTTGAGACTCGGCTTAAATTCATTAGTTTTGGACCGGATTACACTGTACATACATTATATATTATACTATAACCTCGATCATGTAAATATAGTATATATAATAACGTAGCAGAAAAACCTACTAGTTTTCGTATTCACTAATCTTCATTCTAAATTTTGTGTATGATAGTGAGACTTTCTTTCAAAATCCATTTTTACCCGTTATAGTGAACATTTTTTGAATTAGCTGATTTTACTATTCTGTTGAACTGAACCATTTTGAGATATTAAAGCATAAACTATATAAAGCATTTAACGTTATTTTGAGATATTAAAGCTAAACCATATAGAGTATTTAACGTTATTTTGATATATTAAAGCATAAACTATACAGAGTATTTAACGTTATTTTGAGATATTAAAGCATAAACTATATAGAGTATTCAACGTTATTTTGATATATAGAGTATTTAACATTATTTTGAGATATTAAAGCATAAACTGTATAGAGTATTTAACGTTATTTTGAGATATTAAAGCATAAACTATATAGAGTATTTAACGTTATTTTGATATAGTAAAGCATAAACTATATAGAGTATTTAACGTTATTTTGAGATATTAAAGCATAAACTATATAGAGTATTTAACGTTATATTCAGTGGATTTTGAACATGAGATCAAAAGCTGGATGAAAATATGTCAATACAAACATCCTGTATGACTATGCACTTTGTTGTGGTTAGTTTTTAAGAATATACGGGTAACGCCTGGAACCAAGTACATGGGCAGTCGTAGTACATTTGAATTTTACCAGTTTGTACTGTATTGCCCGGACACTGGGTAAAGAAAGTAGACACTCCATAGGACTAGCCGGTGCAACAAGATTGACGCGGTCAGACTTTAGGTTGAATTTTTTACTTTTACTGAAAGGTCAGAGCTACGTGAATATGTCTAAAAAAGGCGTACTAAAAAAAAATCTTTAATTTTTCTCGAACACTCCCTTTAAAGTTTTGTTAATCTCTCCAATTTATGAACAGCTGTAGTTGCAACTTGTTAGAAGAGGATTTGGTTTGTTAAAGTTAACATTGAGAAAACTTTTCAGAGATTGGAACTTTTGTGTTGTGAATCTCAGAGTAAAGTATTAATTTCCATCTTATGCTTTCCTCTTCGATATCCTGTGGTAGCCATACACTACAGGGATAACTTTCATTGTGGAATTCAGCTTTATCCTTAAATTTAAAAATTCCCCACATTGAATATTGAGATCATCCGTTTACGATAAACAAAACACAAAAGTTTCTGGTTAGTTCGGTTCGGTGAAATACACAAGAAGAAAAGAACAATTCAAGGAAACTTCCTGATCCCTAGTTTTTTAGTTTATAAAAGCAAGCAAAAACCTCATAGAAACAATGGTGGGAGAGGGGGGGTGTTTGGAGGCAAAAAGAGGGGAACAGTACCCCCCCCCCCCCGATTATTCCTTGTTTGTATCAATCCAGATAACACTCTCTTTGTATTCTTAAGTATGAATCAATCCAGATACAACTCTCTCAGTATTCTTAAGTATGTATTAATCCAGATACAACTCTCTTAGTATTCTTAAGTATGTATTAATCCAGATACAACTCTCTTAGTATTCTTAAGTTTGTATTAATCCAGATACAACTCTCTTTGTATTCTGAAGTATGTATCAATCCAGATACAACTCTCTCAGTATTCTTAAGTATGTATCAATCCAGATACAACTCTCTTTATATTCTTAAGTATGTGTCAATCCAGATACACCTCTCTCAGTATTGTGATGTATGTATCAATCCAGATACAACTCTCTTTGTATTCTTAAGTATGTATCAATCCAGATACAACTCAAAATATATATATACACAAAAGACATGAATTTATTACATGAACAGTATTATGTATCTGATAAAGCTTACTCTAAGATCAGTAAGTCCATGTCTGTTCGGACTGCATCGAAAAAACATCAGTCAGATTTTTACTTTAATTTTCAAAACTATCCTTATTATTGCTAAAAATGGGATCGAAAGGGACGGCTAACAGACTATAAACCCAGGATATCTATTTTACCGTGATGTTGCCCTTTTGGAATCCCAAGTTTTCTTCATTTAGATTAAATACATTGTTTTTCTTCTTAGATTTAAATTCCTTTCTCAAAGGAAATCCATCACTCCAATTTTCTTTTTGCGATAATTCAATTTTTCTTCTATTTTCATTATGGAATTGGAGTGGGAAGGAGAATAGGGCCGGGGAGGTTGGGTTAAGTCTATTTACACAATGTCAAAACGTTAAAATGTAAATATCGAGCGAACTTTTTAAACTGTGAAATTTATATATAAAATATCATATTTTTCTTCATGATTTTGAAAGTTAGTCAAAAATGAAAATCATGAATTTTGTGAATTAGTAATAAGAGTTATAACAATAATAATCATAATAATCATAATATGAATAATTTCAGAATTGCCCATTTTGCATTTGATGACGAGTACTCAGATACAACCCTCAGAGTAATAACAATAGAGAAGAAACAGTAAGTCATTTTTTTCAAGATTAAAAAAAAATTAATCAAAAAATGAATTCATGAATATACAAATAAATGAACAAATGAACAAATAAATTAATGAACAAATGAACAAATAAATTAATGAATAAAGAAATGAATTACTAAATACAGGAATAAATAAATAGGTGAATATATGAATTAAAGGGACCGTTCACTTTTTTGGGTAATTTCAGGGTAAACTAAACAGCCTATCAGCTATTCATCGGTAATAGTCTTACTTTTTAAAGACATCT
>NW_019398040.1:0-639 GCF_000591075.1 Eurytemora carolleeae
CTGAGATACCCTCTCCGCCAGATAACTACTCTGAGATACCCTCTCCGCCAGATAAATACTCTGAGATACCCTTTCCGCCAGATAACTACTCTGCTATACACTCTCCGCCAGATACCTACTCTGCCATACCCTCTCCGCCAGATAACTACTCTGAGATACCCTCTCCGCCAGATAATTACTCTGCCATACCCTCTCCGCCAGATAACTACTCTGCCATACCCACTCCGCCAGATAGCTACTCTGCCATACCCTCTCCGCCAGATAACTACTCTGCCAAACCCTATCCGCCAGATAACAATTCTGCCATATTATCTCCGCCAGATACCTACTCTGCCGTACCCTCTCCGCCAGATAACTACTCTGAGATACCCTCTCCGCCAGATAACTACTCTGCTAAACATTTTACGCCAGACCTATACTCTGCTTCACTCTGCTTTACTCTGCTATACATTCTCCAATAGATCTTTACTCTGCTTTACATTCTCCGCCAGATCTTTACTCTGCTATACATTCTCCGCTAGATCTTTACTCTGCTATACATTCTCCGCCAGATCTTTACTCTGCTATACATTCTCCGCCAGATCTTTACTCTGCTATACATTCTCCGCCAGATCTTTACTCTGCTATACATTCTCCGCC
>NW_019398040.1:653-13131 GCF_000591075.1 Eurytemora carolleeae
TTATTATCATTATTATTATTATTACTATTATTATTATTATTATTATTATTATTATATCTTTTTAATTCATGATCAAGTTCAATTTTTGATTTTTTATCTCGTTTAAATCATCATTTTTTGTACATTTTAAATTGTTTTCTTTGTCAAAATGTTCAACCAATCATAAAACCATTCTAATTTTCATAAATTGTACATATCACGTCGTTCTAGAAGGTTTTGAACTTCTACTCCACGCTAAGCTAAAGTAGAATGCACGAAGGAAATGAAATTTGCTCCGTCTTTTTAAATCCAAACACCAATAATTAAAGTGATATTGAGAAGAACAATAGTGTTTTAAAAGAACAGAGTTTTAGGCACAAACTTAAATATTCTAATCCATTTATCTTAGCAACCTGAGGTCTAATTTAAAGAATTTGAGCCGGGGCTTGAATTTAAGACGGGGCTTAAATATGGTTAAAATTGTATTCAATGTTTCAAGATTTAAGGCGGCGCTCAATTGAAACCGGTTTTTTGGTGGATTTAAGACGCGGCTCAAATTCATTAAATTTGGACTCTGATGGTTTAAACCTTTGACATTTCAAACTTAGACTCCTTGATCTAACATAATTCATAGTTTGAAAATATCAGTAATGATTTTTCCTTCCCCTTTAGTTTGTTTTGTGTGGTCCGCAATGCTCAACATTTCAGCTTATTCCTTATACTCGTTTAAAGTCTTATTCTTAATATTTTTATTTTGTTCGTTGCCCAGCTGAAACAGAATGAAATATATTAATTTTTAACAGGCTTTAAGGTTCCTGTTACTTAAAATGAAAGTAAAAAGTTACTTTTTGGGATTTTCTTAAATTAATTAAAGAAAAACATTAAAATCCTTTGCAATTATTGAAACTCTGAAATTGACTTTTAACTACACTTCTACTTCCCCCACTTTGGATTATTGAGCAGTTAGGGGCAGACAAGGGGGGGGGGGCATCTTGATTAGGTCAGATTTAGATGAAGCAATTTGTTTTCAAGTCCCTCTGTTCAAGTGAATTTCAATGAAATTCTTGTAAATTGTTCCGCGGACAATTGAATATTTATTCCGCGCTGGCTCTGTAATTTTCACCCATTCATCCCTTAGGAAACAATTGCGGCATTTACGATTTCGGTAGATATGGGCAGATAGATAGATAGATAGATAGATATATAATTTGGATAGATAGCTAGAAACGTTAGATAGATGAATAGATAGGTTGGATAGATAGATAGATAGGTTGGGTAGATAGATAGATAGGTTCTTTAGATAGATGGATATAGATAGGTTGGGTAGAAAGATAGATATATCAGTTAGATAGATAGATAGGTTGGGTAGATAGATTGGTTGTGTAGATAGATAACTAGATTAGTTAGATAGATAGATAGATTGCAGTTAGATGGATAGATAGTTTACATTTAGATAGGTTGGATAAATGAATAGGTGGATAGATAAATAGATAGGTGGGTTAAACAGACATATTTGGGAAGATAGTTAAATTGGGTAGAGAGATAGATAGTTTGGGTAGATATATATAGATTTAAAGATAGTTAGATAGGTTGGGTAGATAGATAGATAGGTTGGGTAGATAGATGGATAGGTTGGAAAGATAGATGGATAGGTTGGATAGATAGATAGATAGGTTGGGTAGATATATAGATAGATAGTTTGGATAGATAGATGGAAAGGTCGGGTAGATAGATGGATAGGTTGAGTAGATAGATAGATAGGTTGGATAGAAAGATAGATAGGTTGGGTAGATGGATAGATAGGTTGGGTAGATAGATGGATAGGTTGAATAGATAGATAGATAGGTTGGGTAGAAAGATAGATAGGTTGGATAAATAGATAGATAGGTTGGATAGATAGTTAGATAGATAGATAGATATATATGTTTGGTAGGTTGAGTTGAGTTCAATTGATGCTAATTCATGGATTTCAACGGGATATAAACTACATTATTTGCTGACGGGAATTAGAGAATTCAAGAAGTTAAACTAAATTGTTTTATTTAAAGAAATTAAGTTTTTATGCAGAAATGTTCACAAAGCACCCACTTTAAACCTAGTATTTTACCTAGTTTCGTAATAATGCAGTCACGGTATCAAATCAACATTAAACATTTTTTCAGGGGGTGGGGGGTTGTTATACCTAGATTTTATCTTTTTTATTTCATAACTAGGCTTTTCGAGGGGTTTCTTATTAACAAGGTTAGGTTTGAACTCTAAAATTTGCCATTTTTAATGGATTTAAAATTTTAGCGTTTTTTGGTTTAAATTGTTGCTTTTATAAAATAATAGATTTCGATATCTTTTTGACCAATTTCACTGATGGAGTCGATTTCTAATTCACGTCCACTAAAGGGAATCATCTCCCGTATAAGATTGAAATCTTATATGTTTTTAACAAATAGTTTATAGTATATACAGTAATGATGTACGCTAATCCTTTCCTAATTGTACAGGCTATGTACTCCACTTTCAAATGTCAATCCTGTATATTACAGTACTCGGGGGGTGATTTTTGAAAATATTTATTTTCCCTTCAGCAAAAATAGGTTTTCAATCAAAAAAAACTTTATAAAACTGTAGACATGATTTAAACTTTTCCGTTAAATAGAGAGATATGGTACCCCTTAAACCTCTGTTTGATTACGACGGCACAAAATAATAGGAATCAGTGATCTAAAAGACGTACTATTGCAATCTTTTACAGATCAATATTTTATCGCTAATAAACGGTTCTGAGAAAACTGAGTAAAATTCAAGATATGCATTCAAAATGTATCCGAATAGTGTACACTTGTACATGACGTCATTGGCTAGCTATTAAATAAATTAATCCTGTGTAGGTGCTAAAAATGGTCGGAAATTAACGACACGGTTTTAACTCCTAAATTTGTTTTATCAGTTTTAGGATAGGATGCTCTCCTGCTAAAATAAAGCTACAATTGTGATGTTATTACTCATCATCATTTGTATGAAACATACTAAATAATATTTAAAAAAAATTGTTAGATGTCATTAAGTACAGTTTTCTATTAGTTTAAAGCAGAATTATAGGCCGGTAAAGTGAGCAAGGCCCCAAAAAAAACTATTGGTTGACCAGACGTTGACCAGACGTTGAAATTTGTTTTATGATATAGTTTATCAACAAAGATATTAAAGTTATACATTTCTAAAGGCAAATTTTGTTAAAACAAAAATAAGTTTTTGGTGAGAGATATGCCTAAAAAGTCCTTAAAACAATTTTTTTATTATAAAAAGACTACATTCTGTGGCTTCTTTATGAAACCAATTGAGGCGTCTGGTTTTGCGTAGAAACCCCAATGCCTTCTCTTTATATTACCAAGCTCTATGATCTAGCGTACATTTTCTTCCACTTGTCCTGACGGGATCAATTGTATTATGCATTATGCAGATGATATTTCACGTTTATTCAATCATAAAGATATAAATATTTTAAAAAACCTTTTAGAGAAAAATCTAGAGTTAATTGTTAGATTTGTATTGTCTAAATAAATTATATGCTTGAATGTAGATAAAACAAAGTTTATGGATTTTCTCTTAATGAGCAATAAATTTACAATTATCCATTCTTTATTTAAATGGAATTGAACTAAGAAAGTATATAAATGAAGTCCTGTTTCAAATATTCGAATGTTAGGTGTCCTTTTTGATAAAAATCTAAATTTTACACAATTTGCAGAAAAAAACCCTTGCAAAACTTTAAAAGTCTTTCTTTATTATAAATAGAGTTAAAAACTTGATTTCTAAGAATATTTTGAAACTTTTGTATTTTGCTCTAGTTCGCCTTAATATGAATTTTGCATCTTTATTCTTGTTAAATAATAATTTTTTGAAATAGAAAAAATGCAAAAAAAAAAGAATAATTAGAATAATTTCTGTTTTAGACATTTTAGAAACCACAGAAGCTTGTATTTATCATAAGTCATAACATATTACCATTTACTAAGATAATAGAATTTAATGTATTAAAATTCATGAGACAGTTTGAATGCAATAGATTACCAGAAGGTTCTGAAAATGCGTGGAGTTAAAGGAAAAGTAGAAGGATGGGATGGATAAATGCTTAGGATCTAAATGATCTAAATGTACTACGGACAATTCATTTAAATGTAGATAAAATGACTTAGTTTTCATATGCTACCTTTTGGAATAAAAATAGATACTTTGCCTGTGACGAGTGACGACCTTGGGAAGTTTGAATATCTTAGCTTTTGTAAGAATGAGCTCTTAGATGAATATAAACAGAAACATGAAGGTTTCTCTTGTAACTTAACAACAACACGATTATTTACTACTCTACAGAATATATCAGCAAATTAATTAGTAAGCATTAACCTCATCAGTGTCAATTAAAAAGTGTGATCGTTCCTTTTCGAAAAGTATAAAAAGTAATAATGGACGTTTCAATCTGTTTTAATGATAATAATTATTTATCTATGTATCTATTTATCTATATTGTGCATCTATAATTTATTTATCTGAGTTTCTATATATAATATTGTTTGTATATAGTTTTCTTATCTGTATCATTAATGAGTAAAACAGATTATTTTTCCAATCATTATTCCAGAATTATTGTTTCGTGTTTTTTTCATGAATGCTACATATATCAATATATTTATCAATAATATATCTATTTTTCTAAATATCTGTGTATATATCTGTATATAAAGGAATTGAGTCATTTGGTAAACCCTATATCTTTGCAACCCAATGTCGTAGGTCTTAAATTTTTCAAACTATAAAATCTGTTAGATATAATAACTTAAGTTTGAAATATCAAAGGTTTAAACCATTAGGTTACACATATTTAGGTATTAGAAAATTTGAGTTTGTAGCAAAGACTCAATTCGATCCTTTATACATCTAAATATCTTAAAATCTCTATGTATTATTTATGTGTTTATTTATAATCCATCCTATTACTCCGCCTATCTGTCTTTCTAAAATCTATGTCTGTCCATCTATCTGTCAGGGTGCGTCTATCTGTCTGTTTGTCTACCTCTGTATCTCTATCTGTATATCTATCTATCTCTCTATTTATCTATGCTTAACCCCACTGCATGAATATCTAAATATTTGGTCAATCCGTGTTCAGTGTGAAAAGCAGTTCAGAAATGTACCAAAATCCAGCCCTAGCGTTGTTTCAGCACAAGTTCTCAGACTCTGTTTCCGAGTAGATTCCACAGCTGGCGCCGGTTGAAAAATGTGTCAAATTGCGAGGGATTGCGAGGTGGAAAGATCAAATGGGTTTCTGCATAAAGATTGATAAAACTCTTCAATCAATCAAACATGTTCAAACACTCAATTCTTCAACCAACCTTGTTCAAAAAAATTCGTCGAACTCAGGTTTAGTTCTTAGAACCACCTTCTTCCCTTAACCTCCCCTTCATCTCCTTCCCTCCCCCTCTCCTTCCCTACTTAAACTCTTCTAGACTAACGCGTCGGTTTAGATTTTTCATAAGAGGTTGCGCGATTTACACGTCTTCCTCTTTCTTCTCACATCATCGTTTCGTACTCTCGTACACACGTTCGGCGATTATATCAAGAAAAGGAAGACGACTGTTTATAAAACTGTGATCCCTACCAAGCATCTTTTAAATTAGAAATTTAGAAGAACACAAAGAGAATAGACAACTTCTCTTTGTTTAAATGTTAAAGTGTTTCTGTTGTTTATAACCTCAGTACAAATTAAAATAAAAATAAAAATTCGTTTGCATTGTATTGATTTATACGACTGTATGATATTTTTTAATGTTTTTAAGAAGATCCGTTTATTTGGCGATTATTGGACATTTTAGGTTTAACATAATACATTATTCATAGTAAATCAGTTACACAGTTACAAGTCTGTTTTCTTTTAGTTTTAAGGCTTTGCAAATAAAGTAAATTAAGATGTCAACATAATAAGTTTTTGATCTATAAAAAATATTGTTAAAATATATATTCATATATGGAACTCATGTTGTTAATCGCGAGACTTGAAGATTAAAAGATAGTGTTAACCCTGTTGTGCATGGCAGGGATTGAGTAGGAAGGAGGGGGGGGTAATTGAATTATTTTGCGCGACGAATTCCAACCCCCTGGAATTTTTTCAGGAAATTTTTTCAATTTTATGTCAAAATCATGCCCAGCTGGGGGGTGGAAGGTGGAAAGTGTGTTGGCAAGATTTCGATTTTATAAACAAATCTTCATTTTGAATAAAAAAAATGGCGCCACAGTAATCTATTCCTAAGAATCAAAATAAAAGGACTAGAAGGTGCCTTCTCTCTCTTCCTGCGCTCCTAATTTCTCCAGGGACGTCCCATCTTCCCTCCACCATAAACCACCTCTGTTTAAATGCTTGAAAAATGGGTATTTTTATAAGTTTGAAAGTCTGGTTTTAAGAGATTTTGTTACCTAAGGAAGGGAACTCTAATTTCAAAAATAAAAAGTAGGATTTGAATTCATCTTGGTCTTTTTAAATGCAGGGCATATACAGGGGTGGGGTTGAGTATGAGCCCCCCCCCCCCACACCTTGTGAAGTGCCTGCTATGGTTTCCAGGGGGAGTTTATAGTCCCCAAATTGGCACATTTCTATTGAGATATGCATTTTTTATTCTTTTTTATCAATATACCAACAGTTTTACTTTTTACTTGGTGGTTAGAAGGAGTAAGTTTTAACCGGTGGTATTGGATTCCATTAAATTAGAAAAATGTCAGAATCGATTGCTCCTATTTTTATTTTAATTAGAGGTAGTATATAAATAGAATTAAACAGCCTGTTTTGGAATAACCTTTTATGATAAAATAAGATTTAAAACATTTTACCGTAGCGGTGAGATTTTATTACTTTATGTCTAATAAATTTCAATCTGCGTCAGATATACTTTACTCTCTGTATATAGATCTAAATATATTCCAATTTTTACCTTAAAATCTAGGCAAAGACAGCCCAAAGTGTCTTATCAATTACACATGTACATTTAATATCAGTTCTAAAAATATAAATGATAAATTTATATTTAAAGAATAACTCTGCTATTCCTGGATGAAGTATTTGATCTGGGAGAGAGAAATAAATGGCTGCAAAGACAAATTATCACTGTTATCAGGAATATTCACATCTTCGATCAGAGAAACCTGAAGTCAAGATTTTTTATTTTTTTTGGTTTTTTAGTTTTCTTAATTCTTGTTTTCTAATAAAAAAACTGTTCAAAGGTGCAAAGTTACATTATATATAAACTTAGAGGATCAAAGAATGAGGACTGTAAATGCAACATTTTTTATTTTTGATACCTCTCTCTAAATGTTTGAGTTTGGTTTATCCAAAACTAAGTCCTACGGTTTGGCCGGCTGTTGGTAAAATACTTATCAAACATACAAGGATTAGCGATATTCTGCACAAACTTTTTTTACCTGGGGTTTTATTGAAATGTGACCTCAAAAATCTTATTAAACAAATCCGGGAAACCAAATTTTTTTTTTTTTTAAAGTAATTTGTTCTTAAATTGATGGAAAATGTTTTTCTATTAATTTCCAAAATTTCGCCAACATTTATTAATAATTGAATTGAGATTAAGTTATGACAAAAAATGTATATTCATCTAATTTCTGTGGCTTTGCGCTCTATATAAAAGATAAGTATAAAATGCAGAAACGATAATATATTTCCAAATAGTTGAGTTAAAAGGTTTAAATTGTATAGAAGAGTTGGGAACACTTTAAACTTTTTTATCCAAAGATCAACTGATTTTAGAACATTTGTAGGAATACTTCGAATTTAGACGCATACAAACTTGAATTTTTTTAGTTCTTCAATGATATTTGCCAAAAATATATTTGGCGTCGTATGTTCAAAATGTTGGTTTTCTTTCTTTGATCAATGTAAGCTTAATTATAGATTATTTGCTTTTTTAGATGTCTTGTTTAACCTACCTAAACTTATTTAGATTGAAAAAAAAATTGAAATGTCTGTGCTTTGTTGATAAGAATTTGAGAAGTATTTGTATTTCTGGGAAGGATTTTTTATAATTTTTGTAAAATATGTTCCTAATGTTGTGAAAATATTAGACAGATAATCAACACCATGTTTGGAGATATTGTAAACAAGAAGATTGTAGATTATTTCACAACCCTCACAAGGTAAATTCATTTTACTAAGAGTAAAACGTTTTAATCGATCATTTTTTATCCTCCAGCACAACATTTTATAATAGCTAATATGAAGACATATTCGCCAAAGAAAAAAAAATCAGCAATCACAAAAACTCGTAAACTATAATTAAGGTAAAAAAGTTACTGTTTTGTGTGGGGGGGAAAACTCTGCCCAAGAACCAGTTTTTGGCCTATAATTTAAAAAGAATTATAAGGTTTTTACGAATTCAACGTTTTTGTATTCAGTGTTTCAAAAAATATATTTCTATAACCTAACTAATAAATTTGACAAATGAGTTTTTCGCTTGCAAATTAGTACGCCACAAAATTCTGAATTTATACTTGATCATTGTTTTTCTAAATCTCATATTTTGATTTGTGAGAAAAATTCCTGGATTGCTGCAAACTGGATCTGCTATTATTTAAAATTTTCCCAAGTCTCACCCTTACTTAGATCAACCTTATTCGTACTATTTATGTCATTTATTTCGAGAAACAGACCCAGATTCCAAATGTTTGAGAATGAAAAATGGGGGTTTGTTTACATTCATAAATATTTTCCCTAATCTTTTTTATTTTACATTTATAATTTCCCCCCAAACCCCCCCNCCGCAGTAAGCTTTATTAGTTTTAAACCTAGGGGTAGCTCAACCTAGACCTAGTCCCCGTAGTAAGCTTTATTAGTTTTAAACCTAGGGGTAGCTCAACCAAGACCTAGTCCCCGTAGTAAGCTTTATTAGTTTTAAACCCAGGGTTAGATCAACCTAGACCTAGTCCTCGCAGTAAGCTTTATTAGTTTTTAACCTAGGGTTAGATTAACCTAAACCTAGTCCCCGCAGTAAGCTTTATTAGTTTTTAACCTAGGGGTAGATTAACCTAAACTACTTTTTATAACTTTAATTTAAAACAAGCTTGGGAACGAAGCTTTGCTTGGATTTTTCCAATACCACTCAACTTTAAACACTCCCTTGGTTTTCCTGTATTCACAAAGTGAATCGTTCAAGGGGTTCAAAATTTGAGGCGAATCTATCAAGGGGTTCATGAGTTAAGATTGGAGATTACTACTTTATGTATATACTAAATAGAGGGTTTGCCGCTAAAGTAAATATTTTTGGCAAAATAATTTTTATTTGTGTTCAAGACAAGTGTACAAAGTTTAAATTGCCAAAGTTTAGATAATTTTAATCAACCCTAGATGTCGAATCCTCTGCTCAATACATATACAATACATAAAGATTACAGATACACTTGTAAACTCAGTAAGAGCCAGATAATGCGCTATTCCTGCATTCCTCTTATTCTTATTAAATAAAGATTTTAAAATGCGTTTTTCTGAACCATATTGCTGAAGTTGATATTTTTACCATATTGCATGCTAAATATTATTTTTTTAGTTTTTTTTATAATTTTTAGAGGGGTGGGTGGTTTATTAAAAAAAAAATTCCGTTTACAGGAAATAACGAAATGAAGAATTTTAGTAATTTTAGTTAAGATATAAATATATCCTATTTGCATAAACAAAAAATATCTGCTTTTCCCTGCAAAATCATCTTTTTGTTTCAAAAGTTTGAATGCAGGAACTGACAAATTTTCCTAAGTCCTTTTATGCATTGGCGCAAATTATTTTGAAGTTGTTGACTTTAAAATGAAATAAAAGAGATCTAACGGTATTTCTAATCTTTATTTATTAAAACAAAAGGTTATGAAATATTTTCCCAAGTGGGGCTTAAATTGATTGGTTTAGAAATTAATAAAGAAACTATAGACGAATATCAGTTAGAAGGTGTTTGTAGAACTTCATGATGGTGATGCAGATCATCAATCTTGACGGCAGGCTTTCTCACAACTAGGCTTAGTCTAAGGGAGAGATTGCGGACTTATCCTGTATACAGGATAATGGAAGGAAGTCTGGTTCCGCCCGGATCTCTGGAACTTTGTGGAGCGCGGAGCTAGGTGTAAGCAGTGTCTTCTGTTGTTGGTTCCGTATCTGAATCATCATCACAAAGGAGCCAGGGTTGAGACGGAGTTGTGAATCTCGTGAGTGTTTTCCGCTGACTGACTGGTGAAGCGGGAGCTAGGTTGAGCGGAGATTTGACATGTGGGGGGTGTTGTATGGCGGAAAAGGATTCTGTGTATTCAGTGTACACACACATCCAGGGAATTAACATCGGCATTTGAGTCGGAACAATCGTCTTCCTTATATTTCGAATTTGTTTTAACAGAAGTATATCTAAAGAATTTTGTCACCAAGTTGTTTCAATATGCCGTGCAAATTATTTATATCAACTTAACCCCCACTAGAGCCTCTCAGACCTTGTTTTTAAGTTTTATAAGTGGTCAGAGGAATTAACGTTAATAATTAACACACCAGTTAGTTTACTTTTTAGAAACCTTTTACTGCAATCCAAATATAAAAGAAATGAAAATGTTTTTAATTGATTTTACGTTGTCCTTGAAAGAGTACTCCCAAGTTTAGGAGTAAGGCGATTAAACTGAACTTAAACTAGTTACACATGTCAGCAACATTATCTCCAAACCCACTATAGGCGTATATATTGATACAGTGAACGCCATTAAAGTTCCTGTTTATCACGCTGTTAATTATTGGTTAAAAAGAAAAAATGGTCACACATAATGCCAGATAATGTTAATTGTTCTTACTGTAACATCTAACCCTGAACACTAGTCTGGATATCTAACCCTGAACACTCGTCTGGATATCTAACCCTGAACACTAGCCTGGATATCTAACCCTGAACACGAGAGTCTGTTAATTTAACCCTGATAACTAGCCTGGATATCTAACCAATGAACACTTAAACCGGGATATCTAACCCTGGACACTAAAGCCTGGATATATAACCCTGAACACTAAAGCCTGGATATTTAACCCTGAACCAACCACATACTTTAAAGCCTGGATATCCAACCCTGAGCACTAGCCTGGATATCTAACCCTGAACACTAAAGCCTGGATATCTAACCCTGAACACTAAAGCCTGGATATCTAACCCTGAACACTAAAGCCTGGATATCTAACCATAAACACTTAAGCCTGGATATCTAACCTTTAACACTAAAGCCTGCATATTTAACCCTGAACACTAAAGACTGGATATCTTATCCTGAAAACTAGCTGGATTTAAGCTTGTATTAAAGCAAAGACTGTATTACAGGAGAGATGAAGGTCAGAAGCAGAGATGTAGAGTAGCTGCTAGAGTAGCACTTCTTGCTGCTCTTCCTGATGATCTAAGAAGAGTTATTGGTAAGTTCATTTTTAATTAAAGGGAGTGACCGGCAAGAAAGGGCAGTGCATCTTCTATAAATATACTTTGCTTTGTCTGTTTGGGTGTTTGTTTGTTTGTTTGTCAATACGACTAAATCGAATGGGCCCAATTTTTTTTGTGGGACTTCACATGTTCCCTGGGAGGTTTTTGGATGCTCAGAGTTTTAAAAAGGGGGGGGGGCCACAAAACGTATTACTCTCCGGAAAATTTAAACAGTGACACTGTTTAAATTTTCCGGAGAGTAATACGTTTTGTGGCCCCCCCCCTTTGTCTCCAAAAATGTTTGATTTTTGTAAAATTTTGAAAATCCACGAAAAAAAAATTTTAAATCCGTAAAAAAAGTAGTTTTTAATCCGCGAACTTTGTATTGTTTTTGTTTTATTTTGTACAAAGAGAAGATGCTCACAGATAGAGTTGAAATAGAAGATATGTGCGCGAAGCGTCCTTTTAGAGCCTAGCTGCAGTAATAGAAAGAAACAAATCCGTTTGCTAACATCACATGTAAACCTAGTGAAAATGATACCAATTAAGTAATTATGCATATCTTTAGGCAACTTGAAAAGAATTGCATTTGCAGTTTTTTTGCTGTATTCAGTTTTAAAAACACGTTTGGATGTCAATTCCCAAATTCTAGATCCATAATAACGACATCATTAAATATTTTACACTTTAAACTTAACGTAGACACATTAGTTTTTTTCTTATGGCGGTCGGTCCCTCAAAGTTTTGGACTTGGACCCTTTGTTAACGTAGTATTAGGTATTTATTCAATATCAGATAGTTTTGTGAATAAATGGTTATAAATTTAGAAAGATGGATAGATAAAATTAGAAGCGTGTAGATAAAGGATTAATTTTATTAGATTGATCTTGTAAATCATCAATTTTTGTTTTTCTATCTTTTCTAGTTTAGCTGAAAACAGTGTTTGGAAAGCACAAAGAAAACAATTTAAACTTGCTGATAAAATACAAAAATACTCTTTTTTTAAATAATATTAATAACTTGAATTAAATGCA
>NW_019398040.1:13160-29799 GCF_000591075.1 Eurytemora carolleeae
CGTCTTTAACAATTTTCTCCTTATAGACGCAACAGATAGAAGTAAGATTAGTAGCGATCAAAAGCGCTTTTTTATCGCATTAAGCCTATACCCCCTTTCATTTTTCGCGAACACTCCCTTTAAAATGAGTTTTAATTTTTAAGGACAAGAAATATAGTTTTCTCAGATTGTTAGGAAAATGAATGAATGTGGCTTAAAACATGAAAGAAGAATAATTAAAACTTTTTTCTTTCAATCTTTGATTTTTTTCCAGGTAGTGAAACTAGTAGGAGTGGACTAGTCATGATATTTGAGATGCTACAATATTCAACACTTAACAGGTTATAGTACTTTTTATTTCCAACTTAGGATTTTAAATTGATTTTATAATATTCCAAGGAGGCTGGTTATTGTATTGTTGGAAGGGGTCCTTAGCCAACTTTTTCCATCCCATCAATTTAAGGTAAGTTTTATTAATTATTTGTATATCCCATCCCATCAATTTAAGGTAAATTATATCAATTAATGGTATATCCCATCCCATCAATTTAAGGTAAATTTTATTAATTATTGGTATATCCCATCCCATCAATTTATGGTAAATTATATCAATTATTGGTATATCCCATCCCATCAATTTAAGGTAAATTATATCAATTAATGGTATATCCCATCCCATCAATTTAAGGTAAATTATATCAATTAATGGTATATCCCATCCCATCAATTTAAGGTAAATTATATCAATTAATGGTATATCCCATCCCATCAATTTAAGGTAAATTATATCAATTAATGGTATATCCCATCCCACCAATTTTAGGAAAATTATATCAATTAATGGTATATCCCATCCCACCAATTTAAGGTAAATTATATCAATTAATGGTATGTCCCATCCCACCAATTTTAGGAAAATTATATCAATTAATGGTATATCCCATCCCATCAATTTAAGGTAAATTATATCAATTAATGGTATATCCCATCCCACCAATTCAAAGAATCTTTCGTCAATTTTTATTTGAAAACAAATCTAAATTAAGTATTCGGAAATTTGTAAAAACAATATATATATATATATATCTTGATTTTTAAACGGTTTTCTAACAATTTTTTTATAGCCGTTTTTAAGAAATTTGTTTTGAAAGATTTTGAAACAATTTGTTTAATATGATCACCAATATCAGGTCTTACCTAATTTAAAAGCAACATAATATTTTTTGTGTGTATGACCGTATTTTGTACTGAACTTCCAATTCAAGTTAAAGTCTAAATGGCTGTAAAGTAAAAGGTTACCAAAAATTAGATTTAAAGGGACAGTAAAGGAAAAATGAAAGGGGGTATAGGCTGAAAGCTAATCACTTTAGCTCTTGATCTCGACCCATGAAAGTCATATCTGATGTTCCTGTCTCGAGAAATTGATATAAAACTGTGTCAAATCTATACGAAAATTAATATATATACAATTTTGTATAAAAGTAGTGAGTTTAAACAGATCATATTCAGCAAATAAGCAACCAATCTGAAAACGATGATATCCCAGAGAAAGCTAATTGTAATTTAGGTTTACTTTTATATTTGTTGTTTCTATTTTCAATAGATTTCATTCATAATATTATTTTTACGTCCGTATTACTTGACCAGAAATTCCACCAATGGCAGTGCAGTAAAGTGGTCACGTGATACAGGCGGAGACACGTGACCAGTATACTGCTCTGCCATTGGTGATAGTTCTGGTCACGTGATTTAAGTTTCAGATTTTCAAAATTTTACATATATGAATTTTCGTATAATTTTAACACAGTTTTATATCAATTTCTCGAGATAGGAACATCAGATAAAACTTTCATGGGTCGCGATCAAGAGCTAAAGTGATTAGCTTTCAGCCTATACCCCCTTTCATTTTTCCGTTACTTTCCCTTTAATTCTTAAAACTTTAAATATTTCTCGTCCTAATATATTGTTACATGTACAATTTACATTGTACAATATTCAATTCAAAATTTAAATTTTATGAAATATTTAATTAAACTAATTTTAGGATATGTTTGAGAAATTACACTCCAGGTAACTTAAACTCATTATTACTAAGATGAGAAGTAAAATGTACATGTTAATGGAAGGTTTAATTTGTCAAATAATTTATTTAACCTCAACATAAAACATATCAAATTATTGTAAATAAAAAGCTAAGTATAGAATATTTTTCTTGTGATTGGGGAACAAGACAGATATTTTGTTTTTACTTGAGCTCCAAGTATAAAATGTCTTACGGTCTGATCATATTGGTCAATTTGTTTTTGAACATCTGTTTTCCGGGATAAAAATATATTTCTCGACTAATGTCTAAGGTAAAGGTGAGGTTTCAATAATGGTGTAAAATAGTAAATTAATCCACAAAATCCAGTTTATAATAACTAAATAAATAATAAATATAGATCTGGAAGGACCAGGGATGACTTCAAGAATTCTCAACGATCAGCCTCAGATCTCAGACATAGAAGAGAAAAATCCAAATAAACAATAATATATTGACTTAAAATTTATATCTAGTATTAATTTTATAAGTGATATCTAGTATGGATTATAGTTTTCTTGTAAACAATAAGCTACTTGTGCATTTTCAGTTTTTGTAAATAAAACTCTTTTGATAAAACAATGTGTTGAATTAGAAAGATGTTACATTTTTTAGGGTAAGTTTTTATCAATTTAAGTAGTAACTAGTAGCCACCATCAACTCGGAAATATATATGAATATATATTTTTGATTGTTAAAGCTGCAGGCCAAATTGGGGAATCAACGTGTACCCCATGAGTAACTAAGGCAAAAAATTTAAATTTTTGAAATTACACAACTAAAATCTAATAAAATAATACTTGGGCAACGCCAAGCACTCTAGCTAGTATAAATATAAATATAATATGACAAAAATATCAAACATGTGCCTAGCGGTTCCAAGTTTTTTTTATTTGAAACGTAAGTTATTTAGGAACCTCGATTAGAAAAATTAACTAAGGAAGGGTATGGGTAGGTAGTTACAGGGCTTATTTAATTTCTAATAGATCCCGTTGTGATCATATTCTAAAGGGATAATTTAATAAAGGGATCAAGCAATCATTGCAAGTTTAAGAGTTGGAACAGTGGATTATTCGATATAGCTCTGTAGGATAGTCGTCATTTCAAATTAAAGTTAAGACCTTCGGGTATATACATAGTACTCAGAGTAGAGAGTACATTTTTATCTGATTTCTTTAAGCTTTTGAGAATTACTAGGCTTCAGAAGTAGGAAGAAATTAAAAATAAGAAAGATTATTGGATTTCAAAAGAAAAGTCAAGATTCTAGGATTTCAGAGGATAAAGGATAGACCAGGGGAACCAGGGAGTAAGGAATAGAAGGGAGATACAACTGGCGTGGTTCGCCCTTCTGTATGATTATACATCGAAGATAGTATATATAAAGATATGCAGGCAGGTAGAAACCTCCTTCCTAAATTGCTTGTAGCAGCCAACTAATTTTTGAACCTCTGAGAAAAGGTGCAAGGAGAGACATCTATAGCAAATTGATTACTTTCTATATTCCTTTCTCCCCTTGCTGCCATCTGTAGGAAATACGGATTTGTATTATATAAACATACAGTACGCGTATTGCATCCTGTATAGTTCAAGTGTTGCTATCTGGACCTGTTTGACCAATAAAATTAAATTTCAAGGTAACACAAACATACAGTACGCGTTTTGTTTATGTTATGATCAGTTGTACTTAGTAAAGATATAGTAGACAAACAGAAATATTGACAAACCTTTGGAAATAATTTTATATTTGTTAAATAAGTGATATCTATTTAATCAAACGGTTTTTATGAGATATTTAAATAAAATTAGATTTTTTAATTGGTACCACAATATGCAATTAAGATGTTGGGGTTGATGGTTTTAAGAATTATTAAAATTTCTGTTTTTTATACATGAATTCTAGTAAACAAGGCAAATAAATTGCAACATTTTTTTGGGAGGACTTTGTCCTAGATTCGATGTACTTTTTAGTCATAATTTTTATTTAAATTGCGTTAATTTACGTATGCCATTCAGTACAACTTGCACATTTAAACTTTGTCTAGTCAAATTCCAACCTCAGTTTTATTTGCATTGATTAATTTGTTTCATTAAGTACAATATGCAGTATACATTGTTGATACTATAGTACGCATTTAGTGTTATCACGCATAAACAAAGTGATAAATTAGCAACAATCCAGAGGATAAAATGCCATGCGTACGACAGAGATGGAGCTGTTTGCACCTTTTCTCAAGACCTCAAAATTTATACCTGCTTGCATATCTATATATATATTATCTTTGTTATACATGCTTTGCAGATGGTACTTCATTTGAATATGAAACATTTGTCTGATGTAAAATTACCGCGTATACAATAACCTTTTCTGAATATTTCATAAACAAATGAGTATCCGACTGCAAAGCATGTATAATCATATAGTAGGGTGAACCGCGTCAGTTATATCTCCCTTCTATTCCTTACTCCCTGGGATAGACTCCAGAATTTCAAAAGGAAAGGGTTTAGGGTTTCAGAGGAAAAGGATAGGTCAATGAGTTTCTGAAGGAAAGGATAGGTTTCAGGGTTCAAGAAGGAAAAGTTAAATTATTGGGGCTTAGAAGAAAAACAAAGGTTTCAGATGTAAAGGATAGATTACAGGGTTTCACTTTCAGAGGAGAAAAATTTGATTCAGATCCTAGTTCATCATTCAGATTTAGTTTAGAATTCAGATCCTAGTTCATCATTCAGATTTTAGTTTAGAATTCAGATCCTAGTTCATCATTCAGATCCTAATTCATCTTTCAGATCCTAGTTTAGAATTCAGATCCTAGTTCATAATTTAGATTCTAGTTAACGATTCAGATCCTAGTTCCAAATTCATATCCTAGTTTATAGTTCAGATTTAGTTTTTGATTCAGATCCTATTTCATGATTCTGATCCTATTTCATGATTCTGATCCTATTTCATGACTCAGATTCTTGTTCATGATTCAGATACTAGTTCATGATTCAGATCTTAGTTAATTACTCAGATTCTTGTTCATGATTCAGAATTTAGTTTATGATTCAGATCTTAGTTCATGACTCAGATTCTAGTTTATAATTCAGATTCTAGGTCAGGATTCACATCCTAGTTCATGACTCAGATTTTTGTTCATGCCCTGCAAACATGTTCTCTCCGATAAACCAATGGCGAACATATAAAGTCCATAATTATTTACCCGCCAACTTCGCCATCGGCACATAAAGTCGGTAAAAATGTTTCCTGGGTGATTAAGAATTAGGTTTATGATTAAGATTCTAGTTCAGGATTCAAATCTTAGTTTATGATTCAGATCCTAGTTAATAACTTAGATTCAAGTTCAGGATTCATATTCTAGGTTATGATTCAAATTCTTGTTCATGATTCAGAACCTAGTGCATGATTCAGATTCTATTTCAGGATTCAGGTCATGATTCAGATCTTAGTTCAGGATTTAGATCATAGTTAATGTCACAGATTCTTGTTAATGATTCTGCATTTAGTTTTTGATTTAGTTCAGATTTTTGTCAATGATTCAGATTCTAGATAATGATTAATATACTAATTAATGATTAATATACTAGTTCATGATTCAGATTTTAGTCCAGGATTCATTTTCTAGTGCAGTATTTAGATCATAGTTAATGTCTCAGATTCTTGTTCATGATTCTGAATTTAGATTTTGATTCAGTTCCCAGTTCATGATTCATATCCTAGTTCATGATTCAGTTCCTTGTTCGTGATTCAGTTCAGAGTTCAGGATTAAGTTTTTAGTTCAGGATTCAGAACCTAGTTTTGGATTCAGATCTTTCTCAATATAACATATTCTTGTTCATGATTCAGATCCTAGTTTATGATTCAGATCCTAGTTTATGATTCAGATCCTAGTTTATGATTCAGTTCCTAGTTTATGATTCAGGTCCTAGTTTATGATTCAGATCCTAGTTTATGATTCAGATCCTAGTTTATGATTCAGTTCCTAGTTTATGATTCAGATCCTAGTTTATGATTCAGATCCTAGTTTATGATTCAGATCCTAGTTTATGATTCAGTTCCTAGTTTATGATTCAGATCCTAGTTAATGATTCAGATCTTAGTTAATGATTCAGATCCTAGTTTATGATTCAGATCTTAGTTAATGATTCAGATACTATTTCTGATTAGTGATTATATTTTGCTTTTGCAGATAGTTAATTGGTCAACCCAATTTATAAAAAATCCTGAACCATTCTGGTTATTTAAGAGAACTAAGATTTAAATCCTTACTCAGTAATTGAAAAAAATAAAGAGTTATTTTAATTTTACCTGTCTTACTTTTCAGAGAACACAGAACTTACAGAATACTCTACAAGTAATATAATCCTAACTATTTAAATTTTAAATAAATATTTCTACTTTTACAACTTTTTTTATTAAAAATTTATGGTTTACATAACATTTATCACAAGGTTTCAGATTGGTGATTCCAAATTTTAAATTCAACTTTTTTTTTAGTCTTAGGCATTGTAACATATAACATTCCAACAATGACAAGGTCCAAGAATTCATATAGATTCTAATTGTATGGGAATTCAGAAATTCCCATTAAATATATATTTTTGATAACAATGGTCCATTAACATGAAGACAAAGGGTAAATAACAAATGTAAACATAGAAATTTCTTGACTTTTTTTCTAAAAACTTGACGAGATCTGTTTGAATTGTTTGAAACTCACATTTTAAAACAATATGGTAAAGTTTTATATACAAAAGAAAGAATTTTTTGGAGAAAGCAACAAATTTTGGAGATCAACTGGCAAGTTTTTAACCCTTATTTATACTTTTGTTCAAAAATTAATTTATTTTTCCTAATTAAGTAACAACAAATTAAAATGCTCCTAAATGAGGGGGGGGATAAGGATATTTTTCTTTCCTATCTGAAAAAGAAAGAAGAAATAGTTCCCTCTCATTTTATTATTTGACGCATTTTAGACGTTCTAATACTTTCTTAAAATATGGCTATGGGTTTAATTTTTTGAATCAGTTCAATGTTTACATATTTATAGTAATAAATTATTACACTTTTAACAACAATTTTTTTTCTAAACTCGGTACATAGATAGTTGGGCTTTTAAACAACGTTGTATAACAACAACTTTTAGAATTTACATAACATTTAACATTTACAATCATTTTAGTTTAGTGCCAGTAAATGATTCAAACTTCTTTGAACCTATAAAATAATAAAGCTGGTTTGAGATATGTATACTTTTTAACACATACCCCCCCCTACATTTATTTCTGTATACGCCCTTGTTCAACATGATGCGTTTGTAAACAATCCGTTTTTTACATTGTTCACAATTGTTCTAAACATGGTTGTGCTAAATATTGTTCTACCGAGCAAACCAATCGGACGTACTACCAGAGATTTCTACTTTATATTTCATGGAAACATTTAATAATTTGTTGTGCAGTATAATTAAGAAATTTCAAATCTTTTTGGATTTACATTTTTGGTTCAGAATAAATTACGGATAGATTTTAAATTCAATAGATATTATAGTGAACAGCACACACTGCTTTCTTTTATAATTTTAACATACATTTTTACAATTGGTTTAGAATATGAGAATATCAGATTATAAACCTGGATAAGGAAACTAGAAAATTCAACAGTTTACAACAGTTTATACTTACAGGGTGTTCCAATAAACATGGAAGTTGAATGACGGTTTCGATATCAAAGTAAAACAAGAAAATTACAGTATACAAACAGAGTAAACTTGTCCATCTTCACTGTTCATCTTGCAGAAACATTATAGACACATCTGTACAGCCATTTACAGTTTTCATAAAATAAACTCTAGCAGATATAATAATATTTTGACTTTTGACATCAGATATTACAATGCTATAACAAAGACGATATCGAATTCGTCACTGAATTCCCATGTTTATTGGGACACCCTGTACCATTGAACATAGAAGGGAACACTATTTAGAGTACTAACTGTTACATTATCTGTGAACTAGTCTTTCATTTTTTGAAATATGCTTGATTATACTGGGTGTATTGAATAATCATCGGCGCCAGTTTTGTTTAAAAAACAACCAGCAATATTTATAATTATCAGCAAGGTATGTTGTAAAATCAGCAAGGTATGTTGTAAAATCAGCAAGGTTTATTGTTGTAAAATCAGCAAGGTTTATTGTAAAATCAGCAAGGTATGTAGTAAAATCAGCAAGGTATATAGTAAAATCAGCAAGGTCTGTGGTAAAATCAGCATGGTAAAATCAGCAAGGTTTATTGTAAAATCAGCAAGGTATATTGAAAAATCAGCAAGGTATATTGTAAAATCAACAAGATATATTGAAAAATCAGCAAGGTATATTGTAAAATCAGCAAGGTATATTGAAAACTAGCAAGGTATATTGAAAAATCAGCAAGGTATATTGTAAAATCAGCAAGGTATATTGAAAAATCAGCAAGGTATATTGTAAAATCAGTAAGGTATATTGTAAAATCAGGAAGGTATATTGAAAAATCAGCAAGGTAAATTGTAAAATCAGCAAGGTATGTAGTAAAACCAGCAAGGTATATTGTAAAATCAGCAAGGTATATTGTAAAATCAGCAAGGTATATTGAAAAATCAGCCGGTCATATTGTCAACTTAGTCGAGTAATATTGTACATTTTTAATCTGTGTTTTTACCAACAAAATATATTTTTATAATTTATTTATATAATATTTTTATATTATAATTATTCAAGGAGTCCCGGACTTTGAAATCTTATGTATCTCTGAAATGAGAGAGGGTATAAATCATTCATAATTACATTATGAATCGGCTAGTTCTATTGTTTTTATTTCGAAATTTGGTTGATAATTGGAAATTCTTTTTTAACCCGTCTATTTTGTTTGTTCTTTTTATTATTTTACCCGTGAATCAAAGTTTAAAACTGCATGGTGCGTAGAACAAAGACGAGTTTAAGGTCTTCACTTAATGTAATATGTGTTGGTAACTCTCTGTATGATAAACATTGAAAAAGAAATTTGTTTAAATATTTGCACACTTGAACTTTCAATATTTTCTTAGGATTTAAACCTTCAAATACATTCAATATTTTTAGCGGAAATCATTTATGCATGTTTTACAAATATTACCAACTGTATTGTTTAAGATGGCTGTTAGATTTCTCTTTTTGTTTTTCAGGTATCTTCCTTTTTTTTGTTGGATAAAATGTTTTTCCAGAATTAGATTTATCACTTTAATCCACTTCCTTCAACAAAAGGTTTTTGTTTAAATTATCTTCACAATCACGATCACAATTCACAATGTAGATATTTCATCGTAAAACGCTTGGAAGCGTTTTTATTGGTAAGTTTTGTAAGGTGCCGCAAGCATATCATTTTAACAATATCTGTAACCCTTGCTCAAAGCAGTATTGATAAACTGGGTTTCATCATTTTTTGAGAATATCAGTGTGAATTATGCAGAAATTTTAGATGTTTAATGATTTCTCCCCTGAGCATTTAAATATTTTTTTACATAAAAAGTTAATGAATTTTATGAATCAAGACACAATGGTTTCTATCCAGTGATAAAAATTGATTTCAAATAACTAGCGTTTATCAATTTTAGATCAAATTGATATAATCACCATAGTTCTGGTATATTTATAATTGGATTCTCTTCATCCTGTGTCACTTAAAGTTCACCAGATTGATTCATGCTCAATATCCATTATTGAATAACAACAGTCTGATATGAAAATCATTATGTTGAATGTCTACATGAACATAATAAACACTAAAGACAGGGTGGTGCAAATAAATTACTGTTTTTACGAAGAAGTGAGGAAACTATTTAAAACATATACTTCCAAACACCCATGAATTCCATTGTCCTACAAATTCAAAAAGCTTTTGAAATTTTAACAATAACAAGAACAACAACAATTATTTCAGTCAATAATCCGATTTCTTTCATTTCAGTTTTCAGTTCTGTATTTTCATTTATCTCCTTTTATAACAGCTTTTTTTAATTACTTCTTTATCAGTTCTCTATCATCAGTTCTCCATCATCAGTTCTCTATCATCAGTTCTCTGTCATCAGTTCTCTGTCATCAGTTCTCTGTCATCAGTTCTCTATCATCAGTTGTCAATCATCAGTTCTATACTATCAGTTCTCTACTATCAGTTCTCTATCATCAGTTGTCAATCATCAGTTCTCTATCATCAGTTATCTATCATTAGTTCTCTATCATCAATTCTCGGATAGAAGGTTCTCCGCAAAGCGAGAGAACTATAAGCCTTTCCTATAACCTGAAATAAAATCTTAGTTATTCTTCATTTTTGTTTGTTTTCGATTCATTCAGATTTCTGAGACGTTTCAAGTCAAGATCCGCGTTAATAAAGTTTTTAGAACAAATCCTAATTGGTGTCGACGTAATTATAAGTAACTCTCAATCCAAAAAGTGTCCTATCCAAATCCTGACGGTACCCTCCATGTTGTGTAGGTAATAATGTTAATTGTTGTGATTCGTCCGAAACACGAAAAAGATAAAACTTCCAAAATTCTTAATTATATTCGGTTAAGTTTTGTTTTATTATGATTTTCAATATTTTTATTCTAAAAATGTGTAAACGAACAAAAACTATTGTTTTACCATTTTTTTTGCTCTCAGGGTCAAAAAATGTTTAAAGGGTCAAAACTTGGCAAAGTGTAAGAAAAGAAAATATTATGAATAAAAATTTGGAAAACAATTGCTTTTTTAATTTATGCGAAATTTTGACCCTATAATAGAAAATATATGCAGAAAACTAAGCTTAACGATTAACAAAACTACCCTTCGTCGTTATATGAGTAAAAAAAGAACGATATCGTTATGTTTTCTTTCTGAAAAGAAATATATTTTTCAATTTATTTCCTTGTTGATGCAGCATAATAACTTTTCTAGAGAAAAGGAAACAAGGAGATCTTCATCAATGAGACTACGATTTAAATGGTACCGTTGTAAATTGGGCATATAATTGTTAATTAGATAGTTACTTGCAATCCCTTTAGATTAAACAGTCAACAACAAAGGATAGGTAAAATTATAGCACCATGATTTGTTATTCCTTTTTTCCTACTCGGGCTAAACAAATTGATGTCTGCCTCCTTTTTTACGTTCTGTATTTTTTGCCGGTATTGTTTATTAGGCCGGTACTGTATATTTGGCCGGTGCTGTATATTGAGCCGGTACTGAATATTTGGCCGGTACTGTATTTTGGGCCAGTATTGTATATTGGGCCGGAACAATTTAATTTTATCTGAGTTGAAAGTGAGCTGGAGTAAATCGAATTTTTAAGATAATCTTGAGGATTTTCTTAAAGAAGATAAATGTTGAGGTTGAAACTTGAGACTAAATGTTCTTTTAGAGAAGAAGGGAATTAGATCAAATATTAAAAAATAGTTTAAAAAGAAATAAGATAGATTTATATGCTTAAAGATACAGGGTGTCCCAATAAACATGGAAACTTGAAAAATATCTTCGATTTCCGATGGTTGTTGAATGACATAGATTAATAATATCAATGCAACACTGTGCTTCCCAAAATGTGGTCTACCTTCATTGTATCTTTAGATAATAATCCCGCAAGAAACAAAGACGATACATAAGCCGTTACTTAATTCCCATGTTTATTTGGACTCTTTGGACACCCTGTAGCTTTCACTCAAAATCAAAATTATTAAACGATTATGTAAGCTGTTTTCTTTCTTTGCCAAATCATTAAAAAGGCCATAAAACGATATAAAAGTCGCCTTTACAGTCTTGTCTTTTATGCAAATTTCCCACCTTTTTGCAATCTAGCATGAATCATATTTTTAATAAAATGGAAAGTACTTAAACCTCTCATTGTGCTGGAGTCCATTGAAGACGACGTAATTCTCGCTGTTGTCCTCCTCGTGAATGATGTTGTTCCTGTAACTGACTGTTGGAACAAACCCTGTTGATCGTTTCACATCCTAGATTGAAACATTAAAATTATTAATTTATAAATTAGAACATTCATAATTAAATAAAAAATAGGTATATGTATATCTCTTATGTAAATTTTAAACATATTAAAACTATATCTCTTAAACTTTTACATTAAAAAAAAAAAATCTAAGTATGTTAGTCTGAAAACTTGAAAAACTATCTATAGTGTGGATCTAATATCTGCAGTCCACATGTTTGATTTTTTAATTAAACTGTTTATTTTATTGTCTGGGCGGAAAAAGTTAAAAACTGATTTAATTTAGCATGGTTGGTTTGTTGAAGTTTATTTATCCAAATAAGAAATCTTTTAGGCCTTGCGCTCTTGACAACCGTTTCTAGCCATGAAAATACATATTTAATTTTTATAATTTAGAACAGTTCGGTCCTTGTTCTAGCAACCTGTGACATCTGATCACAAATTGACAGAAACACCACATGGTTATGTCCAGATAATAAGGTTGGTTACTCTCGATGCGCTCCAATGTTCGAAAAATGTCGTCTCCTAAAATAAATAGCTAAAACCTCATATAACGTCACTTGTTATAGAGGCGAGAGTGACGTCATATAAGGTTTTTATTTATCTATCTTAGGAGACGACATTTTATGTACATCAAAGCGCATCGAGAGTAACCAACCTTATTATACAACCGTGATTTAGGGTGGAAGGGAAAACATTTTGTTTTGAAAAGCGCTTAGCTTCAAGCGACTTAAAATTGAACTATGTAAGTTTTTTATCGTTGATATATTGGAAATCAGCCTACATATTATTAATTAATTTAGCGCCTATACTTAAACCGTTGATTTCTTAACTGAATCATGATGAACAAAAACGTTTTTGTGTCGACTATTTCCGATAACTATAAGGATACAGGAACAAGTTTTCATGTACATTTAAATATGTGACATTGGATGACTAGACAAAAATCGCAATACGATTTTCTAACCTTTGTTATACAAAAATATAGAAAAATAAAAATATCGCAAATTTTAAAAACAGAAAAATTGTCTTTTAAGTTGTATAACCTTTAACTAACCTGGATAGGGGTAAAGTCTGAAAATGTTGTCATATTGTTTTCAATCTTGTTTCTACGTCCTCGGTAGAATGTTTCCCCAGTTCTCATCCTAGAATAAATAATATAATAATAATGATAATAATAATAATAATAATTGTGAAGCAAAATCGAGAGAATTTAATCCTATTATATCAAGGTTATAATGAAAGTAAAGATAATTGCAGTTGTGTATACTCTAACTACATATTGAAACCAGTTCTCTCTGGGCGGAATTTGTAAACAAGAATTGATGCATAAGTCTTCGTTTAGTAACAGAGGAGGATAAAAGCATTAAATTTTGATAATTTTGATAATTCACATAATAGTTTCCTATGACCAGAATATTTTATTGATTTTTTATGTAAAAGATGGATCCCATGTCAGGGCTTTAACATCCCGCCTGTGTTTACATTAGCGCCCAGAGACAGTAAACTGCAGTACAAAAGATGCGAACACCTATGAAATAACTTTCCTTGTATTATATAAACCTGTGATGTATGAATGTACGTCCTCAAACGCTAGATCTAGGCATTTATTTATCTGTTTTTAAACTATTTAATAGTTTTAGGCTTTCAGGACACTCCGCAAAAAAATCTGATAAGTTTAATATATTTCAAAACTATACTATCTAAAGTTTCCTCTTGCCACACTATGCAACAGTTCGACTCTGTCAGGAGATATAAGCCTGAACGGTATCTGCCTGAACGGTATCGAAAACACACTTTTTTAAGGCTTTAAGAAGCCAAAAATGCTGAAATAATATCTTTTAAAACAAACAATAACGACTCTCTACTCTAGTGCATAATTATCATTAATACATCCTACACGAGGGATATGTGAAAAAATAGTATTTTTGTGGATGTAAACGCAAAATATGTTTTATTAGATACCAAAATGCGTGAATGGAGACAGAATGGCAGAGACGCAGTGAGTAGCACTGACTACGGAGACAGTTTCGCGGGGCTTGAAGGTCGTCTTGCGTATAAGGAGGCTTTGGGGTCATTTAACGGGGCTCATGGCGGCCCGCAGCCCCTCCCTCCCTACACTTTTTTATTCGTTTATCCTGTTTTTCAACAAAGAATGTTGAGAAATGTTGTCAAATAACATTAGGGACACATATAGGTTTTCCTTTAGGTCTAATATTATAAAATTCTAAAATTTAGAATCTGGATCCCTGGATAATGCTACGCAATAAAAGAAAGTTCAAATTTAGAATGTTGGCATGCATTAAATTAACCTAAAATTTCGGCAGCTCAAGTAATTTGATTAAATTTCTGGTTTTCATTTAAAATTATTATTCTGGATTCATGGTTTGTATTACATTTTCAATATTTTTATAAAGTTTCAATAACATTTGACTTGACTCTATCTAAATAAAACAATACTACTGTTTATTGTCTCATTCTTAATTCTGCAAGCTAGCCGTTGCTTCCTATTTTATGACACAATTTGCTTTCTCCAATTTAAACTTTCGGTACTGTCCTATCTGGAAATTAGGATAAAAGAAAAAATGAGGGCAACAAACAGATTTAGATTTTAAACTTATATTTCATAGTAGAATACAGCAGAATATAGTAGAATACAGAAGAATACAGTAGAATACAGAAGAATACGATATAATACAGTAGAATACAGTAGAATACAGTAGAATACAGTAGAATACAGTAGAATACAGTAGAATACAGTAGAATAAATTGTAATAAGATGTAGAATACACATTGTTAAGAAAACTATTAGGACTGATAAGTGGTATTTAAAGTAGGATACTATGTTTATCTATCTAGACAATATTACTTACAGGGTAGGTTCGTTCTCCTGACAGGTTCGGCAACAGAAACATTTTCCAAACCGAACTCGAGCCTCCTTCTTGAACTTATCCTAAACAATATTTTAATTCAATTCTGTTAGGATTTTTCCAAACGGTTCATTGAAAATCTAAAAAGTAAAACAGAAGTCATAACTTCCTCTTCCAATATCCCTTGATGATTGCACCCTGCAAGGACAACTTTAATAGAGGGTTCAGGCATCTATCCTCAAATTCAAAAGTTTCCACATTGGATATCAAGACAAAACGTTTAAGATTAGCAAAAGTTTCCACATTGGATATCAAGATAAAACATTTAAGATTAGCAAAAGTTTCCACATTGGATATCAAGATAAAACGTTTGAGATTACCAAAAGTTCCAATTTCTGGTTGGATTAAAATATGATTTTGTGTATCTTTATTTGTTTACAGTTTAAATTCAAGAACTGTAATGCTTGACAACATGCACGTACAGTATGCATTCCGCCGTACTAACCAGCCAGGCTAACATAATTTTAGTATTGCCCGGGGTTGCCATTTTGTCAATTTGGTTCAGCCGTTTGGCCAGCCATAGCGAACATATAAATGAGCAAAGAGTATTATTATTACATATCTTTATTGTGAGTTTAATTTTTAAAAAACTGGTTGTCAAATGTCAAATACTAATCAATCAGAAATCAATCAATTGAAAGATTTAAGTGATTGCCGTGACAGATTAAAGGTTTAATCCCTGCTGAACAAAACTTTTCAATTAAGAGTTTATTTCAACACAAAACAAATAATTTAAACGAAAATCAATTTCAATCCCAAGTTTAAACATTGAGTTAATATTTAGAGCTGTAGAAACGAAATTAAGAGGAAATCCAACCTTTGTTTACAAATAAAGTGTACTGCAGTTTTCGGGAAAACAAAGTTCGTTGTGTGCAGTTATGCGTTTGTTTACATTCCTAAAAGAAACTGGAGTACACTTTGTTTGTAAACAAAGCTATGAGGGTTCCTCTCAAATCCCTTTTTTTGAGCAATATTTTTTTCATGATTAAAAAAAGTTTTATTTATACCCTGTTTTCTGTACAATTAGATTAGATTAAGGAGGGGGGGGGGGGTGTTCAAAGAAAATCAAATAAAATCTTTAAATTATTCATAATTCAGTAAATTATTCATAATTTAGCTTATTTCTGATTTATGTTTATTTGATTATTATTTGACAAAATATCTCAAGATTAAATGACAATTTCCTTAATATTAGTAAATTAAAATTGAAAGCTAAAAAATGGATAAAATTAATATTTTGGCAAGCATACAATAGAACTAATTTTTTTGCTGACACATCAATTTTCTCATTGTTAAATGTTAATTCTAGTTTATTTTGAAATTTTTAATATTCTAAAATGACATGCAACACATGAAAATAATGTCAGATAAAACTGGAAATTACAAATGAATTAAAATCAAGCCTTTAATAGTAAACTGACTATAAAGTTCGGACCAACGAGAAATCATTTAAACTTTACTGGTCAGCTTTTGGTAACATCTTTTCAAGTTTGATCAATTAGAAATCAGTCAATTTGAAGAGAATCCGAGTTTAAATCATTCCCCCCAATTTAAAAGTTTCCAGCTGTTACGCGAGCTACGCTGCGTTCATGAAGTCTATGTGATACCCCTGTGATTCTCTGAGTTCCCCCTGACGGTCTGTACAGAACGTATTGTGAA
>NW_019398041.1:0-14774 GCF_000591075.1 Eurytemora carolleeae
TTGAGAGAAGGGAGTCTTACGATCCGGTCCTGAGAAATACCACACGGTATATATATTAGGTCTTTAGGGAAATCGCTAAGTAGCGAAACAACTACTTTCAGTATTTCATCATTTCCCAGTTTCTGTATGAATTTCAGGGGTGTATATTATTTATGAGAATCATATTTTTGCCCCCCAATGTTTACTGTCTCTGGAACTCAGCAGACAGCTCAAAAAATGTCCACCCTGTAGGCTGGAGTAGATCATTCTAGAAAAATTTTTTTTCAAACTTTTCAAAGTGACTTAACTAAACCGTAAATGCAGTTAAGACTTTAGTGCCCGTAAATACTTTTTATTAATGTATTTTATCAAATAAAATTGTATTAAAGCATACCTTAGCTCTATACTGGAAACAGTTAATATACCTTAGCTCTATACTGGAAACATACCTTAGCTCTATACTGGAAACACACCTTAGCTCTATGCTGGAAACATACCTTAGCTCTATACTGGAAACAGTAAACATACCTTAGCTCTATACTGGAAACAGTAAACATACCTTAGCTCTATACTGGAAACAGTAAACATACCTTAGCTCTATACTGGAAACAGTNAAATTAACGGAAAAAATATTTTTATCAATTTTGAGAAGAGAAATGCTCTTTTTAATAAACCTCAAATTCGAAATAATAGTTTTAAAATGTCCTTCTGGTCCCGGCTTCATATAACCTATAAATTTACTTAAGAATGACCTTGCAAAATGATGCGACCTAAAATGACTTAACCTGACCAAAAATGACCTTATAGATTAAGGTCGTTTAAGGGTGGTTAAGGTCATTCCGAGCTAGCTCGACCTAAAATGACCTTAATCAACGTCACCTAAGGTCGTTTAAGGTTGGTTAAGGTCATCCGACCTAGCTCGACCTAATTCAGACCTAAAACAACCTAGATTTAAGGTCGGTTTAGGTTGGTGGTTTGCGGGGTACTACAGAGGTTCAGAATTTCCCGCCATCGAAACTGTGACAATTGCACTATGGCGGGGACATATAGTATATACTATTGCGGTACAGTGTACCCCCGGCCATCGCATTTACGATGGCGGAAAACCAACTCTGGCGAAGATTTAATGTTAGCTGGGTAGTTTGCTATTAAAATAAAAATTTGATTGAGAAATTTTGCCAGCATAACTTTAGGCACTCAACCAAATGTCTCATAGGAATAATCAATGCAAAATAATTCTGCTTCTTATATGTAAATTGTATAGACATGGATAGAGTCAAGCTGGAATTAAAATTCCCCACGCATGAATTCCAGGAGAGGCTGGAGAGAGCAAATCGTAAATCATCAATAGAACACTCTTCATCCAAGGCAATGTTCATAAATTTTTATTAAAAATTTTTCTATAAAAAAATATAATAAATGTACAAAAGATAAACAACCTCTGACAATTATTTAATAAAAATTTAAAGCGTGAATGTTTTAGATTGCCGAGATGGTTGAGGTATTCCTGTTCTATTCGCTGAAGTTTGAGGGTACAGATAATTCATCAATTTTGGTGAAGGTAAGAGTCGACTAGCTAAACTGGCTCATTTTTTTTTTTTTTTTATGCAATAACGTGAAATTGAATTGTACCTGAATAGATATGGGTTTGAGAAACCCCAATGGAGTAGGGCATTTACTTGTACACTTGTACTTGTACACGCGGGAAAGGAGAATGTCTGAATGCTATTTTGTACTGTTTTAGTATTTATTCAATAAATCTTATTTAATTACCAATTTGTTTTTTTCTGTTTGTGTTTTTATTTGATTAACTTAATATGTGTTTAATTAATTTGAACATTTTTGCAAATTATTAAAAAACAGAATATATATTCCAGAAATTCTGAATATAAGTTTCCGCATTTGACCACCAGATGGTGTCTATGCTATTAAGAGGTAGCGCGTACTATGTATACAGAAATTCTTATATTTTTATCCACTTTTTTCATAATAATGACATGCATTTTTAACAGTTCTAAAAATATTGCTCTGCATTCAGTTTTTCTTATAAAAGTAATAAAAAAATGTGGATTTTATTTTATTTTCATCGTCTTTAAAATATTCTCAAATTAGGGATAATTTATTAAGAAAAAGTTCTGCAGTTCCATTTTCCAAAAATTCTTATTTTTTATTATGTCAAAAAATATTCAGTGTAGGTTCGTTCAAATGTATAGCTATATGATCAGGCACTGTATTAATTACAATTAGGAGGGGGGGTTGGACTGTTGAAAAATAGGGTTATCTATCCCTTATTTTCTACATTCTTAGAAAATCTACTTCTGTTTTTGTTTCGTTCCCAGTCTACAATGTTTTCTGCAAATAGAGAATGCATGAACTCTGTCATGTCACTTTTCATCATAACCTCTGGCTGTTTTGGTTTTTTCTTTAAGACTACTGGGTTCTTATATTCTGATTAATTTATAAGTTTTTTAATGAATTGCTTATAATTTGAGACTGCTGCAGTTCCTAAAGGCTGGTTTTTTATAGGTTTTAAAATACATTTTTTAGAATTTGAGACTGCTGGGTTCTTGTTTTCCGAGCTAGTTTATTTATAGTTTAAACATTTTTTTATGAACTTTTTAGAATTTGAGACTTGCAAACAATCCTCCCATACTGGCAGGCCAGTTTAATCAACCTTTGGAAGTGGATAAAATTTATAACAGGTTTTTGTTTAAAACTTTAAAATACTTAACAATGAGAAATTAGGAATAGGAATACCACTTTAAAACTCCAGGTTTGATTTCAAATAGTTAAATGAACATCATACACTGCAATTATGAGTATTTCATATAATAGAAAATTCTTAAGCTGCTAGTGAAATTTTTTTCTCAAAAAATGGATCTCATTGTACAAGACCGTTAAGATAAAAAATTTTGGGAAGAAGAGGAACTTTTGAAACAATAATTTTTAGTTTGTTTTATAAAAAATAATATTTAAAGCGTGGTTTTCATTATTAAATCCATTTGAATCTGTTGAACCCTTTTATCATAACTCCTCCGACCAAAACCCTCTGTTGAGAACAGAGATGAGTCAGTGTACCCAAAATTTTAGAACCGAATAGACATTAAGCAAGCTCTGTTTATTCCGTCATAGGTCTGGGGACTTCCACTCCATTGAATGCTAGCATAACACTCACAGGCAACTGATAAGAGATAATTTGGATACTTTGGACATTAGAGATGCAGAGCATCTTACAAATCCCAGAGATATAGAGCGGACTGGAGATTAACCAAGATGCAGAGCATCTTACAGATCCCAGAGATATAGAGTGGACTGGAGATTAACCAAGATGCAGAGCATCCTACAGATCTGGAGATATAGAGTGGACTGGAGATTAACCAAGATGCAGAGCATCTTACAGATCCCAGAGATATAGAGTGGACTGGAGATTAACCAAGATGCAGAGCATCCTACAGATCTGGAGATATAGAGTGGACTGGATATTAACCAAGATGCAGAGCATCTTACAGATCCCAGAGATATAGAGTGGACTGGAGATTAACCAAGATGCAGAGCATCCTACAGATCTGGAGATATAGAGTGGACTGGAGATTAACCAAGATGCAGAGCATCCTACAGATCACGGAGATCAAATTAAATCAAATCAAATCATTTATTTCTGCAGAAAAAAAAAACAATATTTACGAATTAATTTTTAAAAATTACAATATGTAAAATATTATTTTCCGCAGCAGGCGGACTCAATAGCCTGGGGCTGTTTTAGCTGAGCCCCCCTGTTTACCAAATTCTTTAATTAAATTTTAACATTAAAAAAAAAAACATATACACAAAAAGAACCAAAGAGAAAATCAGTGCAGCATCAATCGAAGGTTGGGCATGGAGACAGATAGGGATTCATAACGTAAACAGCGAGTAACTAATATATTTGAATTTAAAAAGGATCTTGGGCTCAAAGTAAACGGCAACTCCGACAAAGAGATTAAGGAGGGGGGAGGGGGGAATGAATGCGTAATCCACCACTGGGGCCCCCCAACAAACAAAACACAGGTTTTCAACGAGATTAGCATTATGGAGAACTGGTTGATAATTCATGTGATTAATTCTCGTACCCTCCTTGTGTTATACTCGTGGTAAATCTACTTTTCACAATCTTGAAGATTCCTCCTGTGTACAGCACGGGTAAAAAACGCGAAAATATTCTTTGAAAATTTTCGTTGTTATTTCACATGTTGTACACGTAGCAAAATAAACCAGAGCAAAATCTTGCATATTCATATCGTGTTAAACTCGGGTAATGCAATGCCAGAATTCATAGATTTTAATTCTCGTAATTATCACGTGTACTATATTTGAGATAATTCTATAGTTCAATTCTCGTAGTTTTTTCACATGTTATGCTTGTAGAAAAGATACCAGTGCAAGCTCTCGCATATTCCAAACGTGTTAATCATGAGTAATGGAATGCCAGAATTATCTAGATTTTAATTCTTGGTAATATCACGCGTAAAATATTTGAGATATCATGGGAAGAATTTCATCTTTCATTTTTAACAGAGTTGCAAAATCACAACACTTGGTGTCTCTGCTCATCTTTTAGAAACTAAAAGTTTATTGTCGTAAAATGAAATATTTCAACTGACATAAATAGTTCAGATTATAACAAGCATGAGCATAGTATAGAAAAGTTTCACATTGAATTTTGTATTGTATTTCTCAACAACCCCTTTTTGGAATATCGATATTTTAGATATATACAGGAAGGAGAATTCATATAATTATGAACACATTTTTAATTGAACATTATTTAGACTTGAAATAGCACTTTGTGAAAAGTTTAAAGTTTACATGTTCAAGATGTTTAGTGTAAAAGATATAAACTAAAATGTTTAGTTTCTAAATCTTTTGTAATAATTATATACTTTTACACAGTATATTTTATAATATATTTATACATCAGAAATCAATTATGTATCCCCCCCCATTCCTGGGGTTTTTAAAAATGTTATTAAAGTAGATGGGAGAAAAATAATTTTCCTATGTAAAAATCCCGTGTTCATCTCGTGAAATAAACTCAAGGTTTCGCCGTGTTAAAAATCGGTCCTAGACCGTGATCAAATCGTCGACAATCACCTCGACAACACATGAATTATCACGGGATAATGACGGGTCACTCGTGTGAAATAAACCAAATAATCTTGTATTCTTCACGGGTTTTTGTTTGTTGGGGACCAATCCCATTCACTGGGAGAGTATCTGCCTTCTCGGTGTATCACGCATCCCTCAACCCCAGTCCCCTCAAAACATTCATAAAATAATCATCACAAAAAGTTGGATCTAGAACAACATTAACCCCCATATTAAAAGGGGGAGGGGGGGATGAGTGAGTGATCCCCCACTGGGGCCCAATCCCATTCACTGGGAGAGTACCTGCCTTCTCGACGGATCACGCACTCCACACCCCCAATCCCTTCCCAACATCCATACATCAATCATAAAACATTTTGAACAAGATCATCAAGATTTGAAGGGGGAGGGGGGGATGAGTGCGGGATCCCCCACTGGGGCCCGATCCCATTCCATGGGAAAGTACCTGCCTTCTCGACGGATCATGCACTCCTCACCCCCAATCCCTTAACATAATTAAGCAACAAACAAAGAAACAATAAGGATCATCTTTCAACACTTGACCAAAAGATTAAAATTTCGTCTATATTAAAATTTAAATTTAAATTTAAATCGCGAGGAGAGAAGACTCAACAAATGATCAATTAATAGGAGCATACATAACAAAATAGTTTATTACATCTGAAATCTTTCAGTTTTTCCAAAAGAGATGACTGAATTTTATATTTGAATTCATTCTTTCTATTTAAAGACTTAAGCTCAGGATTAAGGTCATTCCATAGAGTTGGGTATTTATAGAATGGAAATCGTTTAAGAGACTCTAAGTTTATTCTAGGTATTAAAAAGTCTTCATTGTTTCTTAGATATAGAGCAGATGGGAGATCAATTGAATTGCAGAGCATCCTACAGATCACGGAGATATAGAGCATACGGGAGATCAACTGAGATGCAGAACATCCTACAGATCACGGAGATATAAATCAGTTGGGAGATCAACTGAATTGCAGAGAATCCTACAGATCAAGGAGATTTAGAGCAGATGGGAGATCAACCGAGATGCGGAGCATCCTACAGATCACAAAGATATAGAGCAGATGGGAGATCAACTGAGATGCAGAGCATCCTACAAATCACAGAGATAGAGAGCAGACTGGGGATCAACAGAGATGCAGGGAAGACTACTGATGGGGGATAATGCAGATATCAAGGATGCTGTAGATACTCTGGACACTGCAGATATGGAGGAAATGCTGTTTTGAAATTAGGCATTTGATCTATTCCCATTTTACTATATAGAATATGTACATTTCAAATTGCTACGCACACGCACATATGTATGCCTGGATCCTAAGTATAGCTTCAGTAAGGCCTAAACCAACCATGGACGCTGATGTAAACTTACTTTGATTTCTTTCTTAATAGATGACATTCGTGTAAGTAATTATATGAAATCATTATAAAAATTGTTCTTATAAATGTTATATTGTTGCTATAATACTTCAATCTATTTCAGTTAAACATCCAAACTCTCTTCTACCAAGTAACACCAAATGAATAAAGAATTAAAGAAAACACAGTTTATATAGTGAGAGTAGTTTGAAACCAGTCATTCTAAAGAAATCAATACAACTGCAGATAAGGAGGATACTGCAGATACTGTGGAGACTGTAGATAATGTGGAGACTAGAGATCTGTGGCAGATTGATAGATAACTAGGATGATCATAAATCACCAGTTATATTAACTACATGGGAGCTACAAGGAGAGGATCATAGATCTGTGGTAGATTGATAGAGAAATAGGATGATCATAAATCACCAGTTATATTAACTACAAGAGAGCTACAAGGAGAGGATCATAGATCTGTGGCAGATTGATATATAACAAGGATGATCATAAATCACCAGTTATATTAACTACAGATGAACTACTGAGGGACTCTTTAGCCCTATGGAATATGATTTATGAATCAGGTAGCCAGGATTGAACAGGTGATCACCAGTTATATGATCCATAAAAGGATCAGCCGGGACCTCATCTAGCACATCAGGGAACAGAAGCTCAGATGAAGTTATGAGGGACTTTTTAGCCCCATGGAGTGTGGATTAGATAGGAAACCGTTATAACAGATATATTTATGTCAATAAATGTAAACTAACAAATCTCGTTATTAAACCTATGTTTAAGTATCTGAAGAGATAGCTATTTTGGGTAAAGATGGTTACATTATGACATGGGAAGAAGTAGGAGAAAACCTTTGCACAAACCCTTCTGGTAGAGGGGCAATTGGTGGATCTTGCTATTCCTAGCATTTATGTCTGGAATTGACGTAAACGAAGAGACTGTTAATCATTTCATAAGATAACAGTTTTTTGATATTTTAAAGTTTTTTAAAGCAAACCAAAACAATTCACAATACTTTTTATAGCCAGTACCAAACTAAGTTAAAAGATTTTAAGATTGTAAAAGTCTGCTAAAAATAATATATAAAAATAAAATTTGTCAGATTCTACAAAAGTATAGATTTTTTGTTACTAAACATGCTCTAAAACATTATATTTTAGACCTACAAAAAAACTCTGATTTTTAAATCCTCATATCTTTGCAATCCAATGTTGTAAACCTTAGATATTTCAGGATATGAATTCTTGTAATAATCTAAGTTTGAAATATCTGTGGCGGACAAGTCGTCCCACTTTCGGCTGTAATGTCTGCAAGTAGTTTCCTTATATAAACTCATGTGTGATATATAAAAAGTCACCATCTTTGATATCATTATTTTCTTTGTTCTTTTTATACAAAAATATAGTTAGTTGTTTTCAGACTTTCGTCTTTTATTTAGCAGTCGCTAAATCTGGTGACCCCGACATGATCATAACTCCGTTACGTTTTTTTTCTCTTTAAAATGACTCTTTTTTCTTGCCACACTCTTTTCTGAAGTGAGCTGGACTCCCTGTTTTCATCACAGTCCACTCCTTAAGTAGGAATAGAAACGGTGATCGACCTTATGATGTGTTAGCCAACAAATATGGCCACCCAATCAAGTGAAGTGTTGCCCAGTGTCGGAGCTATTGCCCTCAAGCTCCCTCCTTTCTGGCCAGAATCTGCGGAAGTATGGTTTGCCCGAGCCAAGGCCCAGTTCAACATCAAGGGGATCAGCAGGAGCATCACCAAGTTCTACCACTGCGTGGCCTCTCAGATGTTAGATCTCATTCGAGCTCCTTCAGCCTCCGAGCCCTACGAGGTCCTCAAAGCACGCTTAGTTAAAACTTATGCTCTCATTGACTATCAGAGGTTCAAGAGTTTGATTTCTCTACCACTCTCTGGCAATCAAAAGCCATCCCACCTTATGAACAGGATGCTCGCCCTGCTCCCGGAGGATTACAAGCCTGGGTTCATTTTACGAGGTTTGTTTCTGCGCCATTTATTTGCAGATGTTCAGGCACACCTCCTACAGGAAGACATATCCGACCCTCGTGCTTTTAGTTTGAAGGCAGATGAATTGTAACATAGCCATGTCTCCTCTTCAGTTAATATCCTGTCCTCTGAAGAAACCTTGGATCCTCAGATCAGATTGTCAACGCTGTTAAGGGGCCAAGCAGTGCAAGCAGAGACTGCTGCTCTAGTGTCTCATCAACCTCATTTTCAGTTTCAGTTTCAGTTTTAGTGGGGTGGGGTGGAGAGTGTGTGACACCAGTTCTCGTTAGATCACTGAAGTTAAGCACACTTGTCCACAGCCAGTAACTGGATTGGTGTCCAGGCTGGTGTTCACGGGTTCGATTCCCGTACTCCACACAAACCTGTGGTTTCAAAAACATCTGAAGCCGACATCTGGTTTAGCAGTTATGACCACCTGACGGATGTAGGAGGACAGAGGGGCGGCTGTCAACAACTCTCGCAGCGAAAGGGTGCGTGCTTTCTGCTCAACAAGAAAGAAGCTTCAAGAGGGATTGATCCAAGTGAATGACGATGAAGAGAGGAATGGTGGACAAGCAGGGAGAGTCTATGGTTGCCAGCTATAGGTACCTGGGGGTATCCAATCCGGGCTTACAGATGTTAGGGAGCAATGAGTGTGATGTTTCCTATCAGTACGGCACCCGGGCCTCATTCAGAAGGATTCCTGCACTCTATATTCTCAGGCCTAAGAAGAATCTTAGGCAGCTGGAATCTTGTCAACCCTCTTCTCAGAATGAATGAAGCGTGGATGGATGAATGTGCTGCCAGATTACAACCACTGGTAGATCAATATAAAAACCCAGAAAACACCAAACTTTCGCAATAGAAAAAATCCGAGATTTGATCGTAACAACCCGATCATGTCCTGGGGACAAAAAAAATCTCTTTTAAAAAAAACCTCGTTTTCAGCTACAAGTCGATGTCCTGCTTCAACCCTTTACTGGTATCATCGGTCTTACGGAGAGAATGCTTTGAACTGCTGTAAACCCTGCTCCTGGTCGGGAAACTAGCTGGCCGGCGGGAGGAATCCTTTTCTCTTCCTGCCGGCAGTTCAAGAAGCTCCAACCTGATTTATCTGCAGGACTCCTTGAGCAAACATAAATTCCTAATAGACTCCGAAGCTTTAGTGTCCGTTTTTCCTTGTTCAAAACCTTCCAACAACAGTTCCAGGGGGGCATCATCAGAAGGTCAACCTCTCCCTGCTCCAGTCCTCTTCACAAAGTCAAGAAGCACGGTTCATGGAGGCCCTGTGGAGATTATTGTCGTCTCAACAACATTACTGTACCTGATAGGTATCCTTTGCCCAACATTGCTGATTTCTTTTCTCAAATCTCAGGATTCAAGGTTTTTTCCCAGCTCGACCTGTAGAAGGGATATTATCAGGTTCCAATGGCTCTGGATGACATCAAGAAAACTGCAATCATCACTTATTTGGGATGTTTGAGTTCTTGCGACTTCCTTTTGGACTTAGAAACGCTGGACAGACCTTTCAATGGTTCATGGATCAGGTTCTCGGAGGTTTGCCTTACTGTTTTGTGTATGTAGATGATATCTTAGTTTTTAGTCCTGATCTCTCTTCTCACGGGGTTCATCTCCAGGAAGTTTTGGAGCTCTGTCGTCTTCATGGTCTTACTGTGGGTCTGCCCAAGTGTGTGTTTTCGGTCTCTGAGGTTGAGTTCCTTGGACACAACCTCACGAGCTCTGGATGCCGGCCCCTAAGCAAGCACACCTCTGCTATCAAGGAATTTCCTACTCTGACAGACAAACCTGCTCTCCAGAGATTTCTTAGTATGGTTAATTATCAAGGACGCACCTCTCATCCGAGCTCCTCTCACCAACGGTCTGAAGCAGTTAGTGTGGTCCTCGACAATGGAATCCACCTTTCTTCAATCCAACCGTCATCTCTCCGCCATGCCTACTCTAGTTCATCCAGCGCCTGGTTTAGCTTTGTCAGTGGCCGTGGATGCATCTGAATCTCATGTTGGAGCAGTTCTCCAACATCAAATGCGAGGAAATTGGTTTCCCCTATCCTTCTACTCCAGGAAGCTGAAAGACGCTGAGAGGAAGTACTCCGCCATCCCCCCACTTCTGCTTCATGCTTGAAGGAAGAAGTTTTAAACTCTATACTGACCACAAACCTCTAACTTTGCTATTTTCAGGACGTCTCTGCCCTAATCTGCCTGTCAGCAGCGTCATCTCTCCTAAATCTCCAAGTTCACCTCCAGCATAGTTCACCTACCTGGAGCAGAAAACTGCGTCGCTGATGCTCTGTCCCGACCTACTAGTTCCACGAGTGTACTTCCTCAGTTTAAGACAGCTTGGACTCAAACCCCGTCATGTTCCCTTGGTTGTGTCAAGACTGTTTCTCCAGGTCTAGGCTTAACTCCAGTATCAGGGTTCAGTTTTGATCAATTAGCTGCTCTTCAATCCTCATGTCCTGTTCAATCACTTCTCAACTCTGGTTCTCTCAAGATTATCTTCGTTCCTTACAGAACCACCAAAGTTTTATATGATGTTTCAACTGGAGTTCCAAGACCCCTTGTTCCTTTTTCTCTCAGACAGAAACTTTTTGACTTGCTGCACTCCACAACTCATCCTGGAATACGAGGAGATTGATTTCTTCACGTTTTGTCTGGCCTAAGATGTCAAGTGAAATAGGTTCCTGGTCTAGATCTTGTTTGCAGTGTCAGCGGAGCAAGTTCAGTTCTCATGTGAAGTCCAGTGTTCCTCAAATTCCAGTCCCTGGACGACGTTTTTCTCATGTTCATACCGACATTGTTGGTACTCTTCAGCCAAGTCATGGTTTTCATATTTTTCATATTTTCATTTTCATGATGATTGATAGAAGTACGAGATGGCCTGCAATAGTTCCTATATCTTCAATTACTGCTGAGTCCTGCATACAAGCATTTACCTCAACCTGGGTTGCAAGGTTCAGTGTCCCTGACACTCTGACTTCAGACAGAGGAAGCCAGTTTACCTCCTCCATCTGGACTGCAGTTTGCAGAGAACTAGGAATCACAGTGTCCAGGACAACCTCTTATAATCCCCAGGCCAATGGTATGATTGAACGGTTCCACAGAAGCTTGAAGGTCTTTCTCAGAGCTTGAGCAGCTGGTCCAAACTTTGTTTAACATCTGCCTCTAGTTCTTCAGGGACTTTGTATTGTTCCTAAAGAAGATACTGGTTTATAATCAGCAGAAGCAGTTTACGGATCTGCCCTCAGCGTTCCTGGAGAGTTTCTGAGCGTTCCAGAGTTCCCACCAGATTCTTTCTTGAGGAAAATCCAGTTAGCTTCATCAGGTTTCTCCTCCCCCCCCCCCTCTTCATGTGGTTCCCGCTGCTCCTAAACCTCTGCCAAACTGTCTTCTCCAAGCTGATTTTGTTTTTGTTCCTGAAGATGCCTCCGTTCCCGCCCTCTCTCCATTGTACAGAGGTCCTTATAAAGTGCTGGAACGTCAAAGTAAATTCTTCCGCCTCCAGATTGGTGACAAGGTTGATGTGGTATCTGTTGACAGACTCAAACCAGTTATATCTGACTCCACGATCATTCCCACCAGTCCTCCTGCTTAGTGGTTGTCCTATCCTCCGCCCTCAGGGTCCAAAACCAAATACATCCGCCTCAGCTCCGCCTTGAGTTGTCAGGAAAGTCCGTTTTCAAGCTCAGCCTGCAGTGCCTGTTTGCAGAAATCCTCACAGAACAGCAAGGAGTTCATCAAGAAATCTTGCCTCCGCCTTCAGTCTCTCGGCCTTGGTTTCTGGGGGGAGTCCTGTGGCGGACAAGTCGTCCTACTTTCCGCCCTAATGTCTGCAAGTAGTTTCCTCATATAAACTCATGTGTGATATATAAAAAGTCGCCATCTTTGATATCATTATTTCTTTGTTCTTTTTATACAAAAATATAGTTTGTTGTTTTCAGACTTTTGTCTTTTATTTAGCCGTCGCTAAATACCTATGGTTTACATAACCTGCAAGTTGTGGAGATAATATAAGGATTAGAAAATTTGAGTTTATGGCAAAGACTCAATTTCTTTGCAATAAATTAGCGAAAAAAAGAATTAGTATAGAGTCTGAACCCATTAAACAAGATGAATGTTTATATTGAAATCAGGGGGTCAAAATTAAAAGAACCTTAAAAACAGTATTTTATCAACTATTTCAATATGGATATCATTTTACCACAATTATGTTTGACCCTTTTTTCTTTAGGTTCTTTGTTTAACGGATTCTTCATTGAAGCTGGGGCCTTTGATGGGGAGAAACTTAGTAATTCACTCTTATTTGGTAAATTAACAAAAAATTACACATTTTTGCATATTTTTTACCTATTTATTTTGATAAAAGAATTGGAACGCAATTGGACTGGACTACTGGTTGAAGCAAACTCAAATTTAGTTAAAACAATTGAAGGTTAGTTATACAATATCTTAAAGGGACTGTCATTGTCATATGAACTTCCGATTAATAAGGTATCCTTTAACCCTTTATATGATAAATCCTGTGGGAAATATTGTAGCTCGAAATATATTCAATTTTCACATTTTCCTTCATTGTCTGTGAAGCATAAATCCACAAGTTACATTTGTATAGAAACCACAATGAAAAAAAAATAATTTTTAAAGCTAAAAACATTATATCTCATACATTCTAATCATATTCAAAAATTTTAAGTTACTGAATCGGACATACCACTCTATAATTGGAGGGACAACATAAATTTCTACATTTCATTAACTCAGAGTTATTTTAAACAAATGAAGTTTCAGAATTACTAGGGACGATAATTTAACTCAGAGATATTTTAAATAATCTAAGGCTGATTAAAATTTCTAAAATCAGAATAATTTCAAACAATACAAGGTTATTTACAATGTTTTGAGATCAGAGATGAGATTTTAAAAGCTTATGCCCAAGTAATACCCCGTCTTTGCCTCTGCTTAGACCCAAGTAAAGCTTTAGTCAAGACCTGGGTGTTGGATGGCCTTGAGTTTCGGTTTTTCTCTCTGTAAGGCTTGAGTCCTCAGCAGCTGATGATCGTAAATTTCGTAAAAAATTTTATTTTTGAACAATTGAAATCTTGGGAATTATTGTGGTGTCAAATATATTAATTTTATAAAATAAACATGCGATGAAAATAATGTATCTACATAAAGTTTGAATTTTCGAAATTTACATCTCCTTGTCACAGCTGATCTGACTGCATCCTGTCTGCTACAGTCTCTCATTGGTTGAATCAGAACCAATCCTGACTTGGGTTCTATCTAAGCCCAAGTTTGGGTTTTACTCGGGTTTAAGCCTTTAAAATCTCACCTCAGATGTGTGCCAAAAACCAATATATTTCACCCACCTCTGTCTTCAGAAATAGTAAATTAAATAGGACTGCTCAACCTTGTTGCACCAGCTAGTCCTATTGCTTTATCATCTTCATTTACCCAATAAATGGCCCATGCAGTACAAACCGGGACCAGAAAGGTTGACCCTGCTCGGAAATTCAAATGTACTATGACTGCCTGTGATTTACATATACAGTTATTTACATATTAGAAAAAAAAATTTAATCTACAATAATAACCTAAAATTTACATGGGCCAATTTATTAGATATTTTAGCCTTTTTTATTAGAAGCATCCTATTTTTATACAGGAAGCAAAAGCTGATACATATAGATCATAGATCATTGTTTTTGTTATATCGAGCAAAAATTTAGTTTTTTCAACATTTTTCGGTGTACTCGAAATTACGAACATAATTATTTATTGATTTCTTCTGTTTCTCTGTTCAGGTAAAAACAGGAATGTCTGGATATCTCCCACTTGTTTATCAATAGAAATGAAGCCTATCTTTGCAGGCAGAATAAAATAACAACATTAGAAATTATAAAATATCAAGATTCAGTTTACCTTATTCTAATTTCATGGGAAAATTCATGGAGCCTAAAATCTTTCAGAAAAAAATCCAAATTTTATATCTAAGTATTCCAAAAGATGGGGAGTGATATACAATATCTCTATATTACTATAAATAGGAATTGATTATCAGCTACAAGGAACTATAGAAATTATCCAATACTTAATGCTGTATTTGGATGATATTGTGAAATTAAATTTTTTTTCATTGTTTTATCTCTTTTGTTTAACCCTATCTTTGCTGGGGTACTTGAAAACCAGGATATGTTGGGGGGGGGTCAATTTGATCCCCCCCCTCTTAATCCCATA
>NW_019398041.1:15243-27722 GCF_000591075.1 Eurytemora carolleeae
GGGGGGGGGAGGTGGCGCGAGAGGAAATGAGAAGAGAGAGGGGGTTGTTGGATGAGCAGCAATGAATAGAATACGAGGGGGGTAGGTCAGGCAGGAAAGAAAAGGAGAAGGGGGGGTTGGGGGGTTGGAGTACCGCTATAATTATTTATGAGAATTAATATGTACTTTATTTATTACGGAATTGTTTCGTATTGCGTAATTTCGCGTAGTTATGCCTTAATTACGCGAAACTAGACTTTCTTTCGTAAACGGAATAAACGCGTAATTACGCGTAATGATCCTGCATAAGTGAAAGAAAGTGTAACGCCTAATTACGCGTAACATAATTACGACTGGAAACCCTAAGTCAATTGAATCATGTCAGTCTAAAGTTTCACCCATAGGAAAACTGATCCTTATCGACAAAACCCTGAGTCGTATTGATCTATGATTGGTCCTTAAGGCATATTGTATTTAAGTTGTTAGTTGAGTTGGTAACTACTAATAACTTTATTTTCTATACTTTCTCTTTAATTAGATTTAGCAGCATTTTTACTCTCACTGTAATTTTGCCACCAACATTTCAGGGACCATTCACTGTAATTTGAGGGTTAATTAAATAGTCTATTATCTTTTCATTGTCATTAGTCTTACTTTTCAAAAACATTCAAAGTTCAAGTGCAATCATATGATACTTTTGCAAAGATATTATTTGATTCGCTTTGTCATAGTCATGGAATTAAAAAAATCAAAAAATAAATTAGATTTTAGTTTATTCTAGATATCTTTAATTATTTTCAAAATTATTTTAAAATTGTCTTTTTTCAAAATATAACTTATTTTAAAAATTTGAGGGTTTGATACGTGTTCTCTATTTTCCCCAGAATTATTGAGGAGTTGGAATCCAGGAACGGGTTTCTATGAGAATCAAAAGTTTTTATATTTTTTTCATATACTGACTGACACTTGTTGTCATGGAAGTAGGATAATTTTAGATTTAATTTAGTTGTTGTAAATTAAAAGATGTTTAAATAGTGTCTACACAAAGTTATCATACCTTTCTACTGGAATTCTGAACGACAAATCAAGTTTTTCTCCCGTCATAGATATTGTTGAAAAGTAAGACTAATACAAATAAAAAGGCTAATTAGTTTTCCATGAAATTATAAAATACCAGTAGGTTAAACTGCCTTTTTAAATTTGAAGATATTAGTCTGATGGAACCAAAATCTTTAAGAAGCTATTTATAAAAAATCTTTTATTATTATCTTTTATCTACTACTGGCAAAACTAGTGTAAAAAAGCCAATTTTTGCTAGATTACAATTTTAGATAATATACATCACAGACTTTTGTGAAATCTCCTGATAACCTAAAAACACTTTGCCAAACTCCATCTGCTATTGTCTGAGATGGATAGTATTTAAAATCATTGTGATTAATGTAAAACCCATTCTGTTTAGGCACATGGAGGATCAAATATGGAACAGGTCCAGTAAAAAAAATTTTATTCATAAATTGTATTTTGAAGATGTTACTTAGTACATTTTTAATCTAATCATTTTGTTTATATTTTTCCTTATGGAGGAAAAACTTGGTAGCTTGTAATTTACTTGTGGTTTCAAAATATACTAGTTTTCTGTTGAGGTTTTTGTAACCTTGAACACCAATTGAATTATATAGGATAACTATATTAATTCAAATCAAAGAATATTGTAGTTAGATTTTGATTCTACTGGAGACCAGCTGAGGGATTTCATTTTCATTATAAACCCCCTGTAAATACGTCTAAATCACTCCAGTGGAATTATAAACCCCCTGGAAAGATATTTAAATCCCTCCAGTGGAATGTAAATCACCCTGGGTAAAGTTTTAAATTGTAAATTGCCATTTTTCAAAACCCTCCAGTGAAAATAATATTCCTCAGGTGGGCTCCAGTAGAGTCAAATTTCTTACTATAAACTTCCATGAATCTATTATTTTGATCCTTAAATTGTAAAATTGCATAGTCCTTATCAGCTTACAAAGGCTTTAAGATTGTTATTAATTTTTCATAACCATTAAAGGGAGTGTTCGCGAAAAATGAAAGGGGGTATAGGCTTAATGTGATAAAAAAGAGCTTTTGATCGCTACTAATCTTACTTCTATCTGTTGTGTCTATAAGTAGAAATTTTTTTTAAATGACTCACACTGAAGAACGTAGTGTCCATACAAATTCAAAAAGATGCGACATTCAACTGGGATTGTAAACAAATCAATTTAATTCCGAATAAATCATTCAGTTATTACAAACATTAGTCATCGATTATTTTTCGACGCATTCATAAATAGATGATATTTTATAATATTTTGTATTTTTCATGATCTGAGAGTTACTTTTGAAAACCTTTATTCCTGTTTTGAGGATTTTTGATAATTAAGACGGCGTTTTCATATTTTCAATGAATGTATGAAAATCCAATTATTTTTAAAATTATTTTTAAGAAAAAACAAAATCAAAAATATTATGAAATATTAACTTATACAAATGCGTCGAAAATTAATCGATGACTACTGTTTTTAATATCTGAATGATTTTCTTTGGAATTAAATTGATTTGTTTATGATACGAGTTGAATGTTGCATCTTTCTGAATTTGTATGGACACTACGTTCTTCGGTGTGAGTAGTTTTTAACAATTTTCTCCTTGTAGACACAACAGATAGAAGAAAGATTAGTAGCGATCAAAAGCGCTTTTTTACCGCATTAAGCCTATACCCCCTTTCATTTTTTGTGAACACTCCCTTTAACTTAAAAAGTCAAATGGGTATTTAACTCACAGGGACTGTAAGCGTAGTTTCAACTGATCCTCTAAATTCATTCAATACCCTTGAAGCAATTGTTTAAAGTACAGAGATCTGTTTGTGGAAATATCTAGGTAGCCATTGAATCATTCCAAATACTGCGTTTAGTGCGAACTGATCCTTCACTAGGGTCTTTTGCAAATATTGTCATTTTTACGTTGAAAGCTGCTTTAAACATTGGAGAGTAAATTATTTGTTTTCTTAACCCTATAAAGCTGGGGGGTCTGAATTTCTGGCACACCCTGCCCCCTAGAAAAAGGTCTTATGAATAAAATGCATAGTCATGACCCATTTTTACAAGGCCAGCTTAAAGAAGAAAAAAGTCAGACTGGCAACTTTAATAGTTTGTGTGCTTGAGAGGGTTGAACAAAATGCCAAAAAAGGGTCAATAAAAAGTAAAATATAATTCTTTTGTCTAAAAAAAATATCATGATGTGACACATGTTTCTACATCCATTTTTTCAAAATTATAGTATTTTAAATGTGTAGCTTTAATCAGAAAAAAGTCGTATAGTGTTTTGGATTATTTTACAAAAGTCAAGTCAAAAAATTGAGATAGTGTCCAAAATGAGAGTGCTAGGGCAAATAAATACCAGTTTGCTAACAAAGTGTTTAATAATTAAGCGGGTTTATTAGATTAACAAGGATATGTCTGTCATCCTTGATCAGTCAAAGGTTTAATAGGGCACTGTTGTGAACCAGGAATAGCCTCTTTCAATGAAAGGTGAAATTAAATGGCTCATACAGTCACTTTAAATCTTAACGCTGTGTTCTTATCTAACAGTTTTATAGATACCACTATATTGTATTATTTGTTTAGAAAACTTGTATTCCTCTTTATACATTACTTCTTGCTCTTGGTAATCCTACAGTTCATTACTTTTCACTGGACATAGAGGGGGCGGAATTAAAGGTTTATAATTTTTTAAGGTGTTATGATATTTCATAGAAGTTCAATTCATTATTATTCATTTTATTTTATAATAAAATTATAAATAACAAATTTCATATATGACATTTTAAGGACATGGTAGATTTTTTATAAAAAGTACATTTTATATGAAGTAGCCGATTTTTTATAAAAAGTATAAAACAATTTTAGAACAAACAAACTAAACTTAAAGGGTACCACTGAAAATCGGACAGGCCACTCTATCTAACTATCTATCTATAAATCTAGGTTTTGAAAGCTATACCTTGGCATCTGGTGGATATATGGTTGGTAGGAATAGAGACAAATCATATCGGAGAATTTGACAAAACAGAGACAAGGTTTAGAACTTTAATATAAATATTTGTCTTTTTTTGCGGTGGGAGGGGGGGGGTTGTTTATGTGCATACACTAGCCAAATAAATAAGTTTATGGTGTAATCTGTGATGGTACTGAAAAAGACTCTATTAACAATTTTCTCCTTATAAATAGAAGTAAGATTAGTAGCAATCAAAAGCGATTATTTTTTAGAGTTTTCTTCTCCAGTTAAGATATAGGAAGCTTAAAATTTTATTTTGATATTTTTTGTAGCAAAAGAGAAAATAATCAAATAAATTGAAATTTTTTTATGTAAAAAATGCTCAAGATTACAACAAGTCTTTTTTCTTAGATTAAGATTTAAAACCCTGAAACCCTATGTTTGACAATATAATATCAAAATGAAGAACCTACAAAGTGAGAACAGTAAAATATGACAAAAAATGTATTGTTGTCATTAAAAAATTGTTGAAAGGCTTACAGAGTGATATCATGATAGATCAGCCACTAGATGATTTTATTACTACTATCAATCCTTGTAAACTATGCCATTTGATTGGATTATCATGTTAATACAATTTTTGTTTGCTTAATTCGTTATTTTTAAAATGTTTAGACGAGATTTACTGAACTATATGATTAGTCAGGGGTACAAGCATATTGGTACTATTGGCATAGATGATATTTTGATCAAACCTGATAAGGTAAAAATAAAAAGCATGAACAGAAATATTTAAATATATCATTTACTTCCAGAAAAGAAATTAAATTATTGCTGCAAACTTTGATTTGTACTCCACTAAATTATTGCCGCAAACTTTTTTACTTCCAATAACTTTGCAATCCATTGTTGTTGACAGCTTTGATATTTTAAACCATGAATTTTGTTTAAATAAATAGCCTATGTATGAAGGTCTTTACCGTCAGGGTCTAAAGTATAGGAATAACAAAAATTTTAGTTTTTGGAAGGTTTCTAAAGTTTTTTTATAGCCGGGCCCAATCTGGAATAGGTTATATATTTAGCGGACTTTAAAAGGGTCAGTTATCATAACTAATTAAAGCATAATCATTATTATCTGTTTACTTTAGTGTCAATATAGTTCTGTAACTTTGAGTAATAACTTTTGTTATTGCTCAATTCTTAATTATGTTTCAAGCAAGTTTAGTAACAAAATCAAATACATAAAATGGCATCTTCCTATTTCAGAGTTGTATGGGTCTCTATGCGGGTAAAGTTACATAAATCTATTTGAAAATTAAAACTCAACTTCGGACCTACTGCAATATTGGACCTACAACAGCTGTTTTTTTTCTATTATTTGAGGGTTAGACTGGGTCTAGACAATTTCTGGAAATGGATTGTTTTCAAGTGACCCTCCATTAAAATATAACTATGCCTGAATTAAAACGATACCCTTAGAATCTTTGTCTGATCTAGTTTAACTTAGGTCTCAATTAGATTAATTTCAATTGTGGTTTCTCTTCTAAAGTAATGTGTGCATTTCTAATTATGAATTATCATATTTAACACTTTAAATCTTAAAAGAAACAACAAAATCTTTCACATAGCTGATCAGCTGTGACATTTCACGGGTACCATAATAAGTTGGTCATTGTCATATTTGCATGGAGTGTCAAATGATATTATGCTTTCAGTCCCTTGGGGTCTAACAATTATCTTCCTTTTCAACAGCTTTAACCCTATCCTGGTTGGGCTAATATAAGTTCCAACCCCCCACCCCATACATAATAAAAGACCCTAGCCAATCTTTTCAAGGCCTGCTCAGAAAAAAAATTAGACCTCCATCTTTAATGGTTAAAGTGCAAGGGAAGACTTTGAAAAGTTTAAAATTAAAACTTTTTACCTTTGAAAAATATTAATATATTACATTACACACATTATTACATTCATTTTTTAAAGAATTTTTAAATAAATGTAGCTAAGTTCATAAAAAAGTTATGAACTATATCTGAGTTTTTGAATCCCAATGCATCAAAAAAAAAGCAAAATTAGTTCAGAACTATAAAGTTAAAAATGTCAAGAAGTTGTATTTTTAAGTTATTTAGAAAAAACACAGGGGGGGGGGGTAAACACCACCACCCCCTATCGTGATAAGGACAAGGTTCTCTCTGTAATATTTATAATATTTTAGGTTAGTGTAAGTGATGAGATGATTACCTATTTAATTTCACTGAAGAAAAAAAGTCAATATCCTAATGACCCGCAAATCTAGACAATTTTTTTTCCTAAATGATCTTAAAGAGACTGTTGGCCTAAGGTCAATTGATCCTTATTTTTGATGATCTAAACTATTAGCATACCTGATCTGGCAAAAAGTTAAAGAATCCATATATTTCCTGTATACATCAGCAAATTAAAATTATAAATTGTAAGATGGAGAAACAATGATATTTTTATTGTTTTAAGCATACTATTAAAGGGACTGTAAAGGAAAAATGAAAGGGCGTATAGGATGAGACCTGAGAATCTCAAGTTTTAAACGATACCTATAAGACATCTATCTTATGTTCCTGTCTCGAAAAATTGACATAAAACTGTGTCAAAATTATACCAAAACAGGCATAAGCCAGATAAATAAAAATCGTAGTATTAAATAGATCATATTCAATAATTACGCAACCAATCTGAAAACGATTATATCTCACAGCAACCTGAAAATCTCAGGTTTGCTCCTGTTATATTTTTTAAATTTTATTTTGCATTTTTTATAGATATGATTGATAATATTATTACATTTAATATGTATTACGTCATACTGCACTGTCATTGGCTGAAGTTATTGTGACATCAGACTATACTGACTATATGTAGTAATATTATCAATTATATCTATTAAAAATGCAAAATAAAAAATAAAAATTATAATATGAGCAAACCTGAGATTCTCAGGCTCCTGTGGGATATAATCGTTTTCAGATTGGTTGCATAATTGTTGAATATGATCTTTTATACAAAATTTGAAATATGCCTGTTTAGGTATAATTTTGACACAGTTTTATGTCAGTTTCTCTTATAGGTATCATTCAAAACCTGAGATTCTTAGGTTTCATCCTATACCCCCTATCATTTTTCCTTTACAGTCCCTTTAAAGGGAATCCTCAAGTAAATTAATCGTTTGAACTGCGGCAAAAGTCCCCAAAAAACATAAATCTATGTTACATATGTTTGCATTATTTGAGATATTCACGAACTTGATGCGTTTTTGTTGTTTTCTTGCTTTTTTAATCGTTTAATTATGAATGTAATAAATAATAAATACCTAATTCTACTGTTGCAACTTTTTTCAATGATAAGATAAGATTTAAGTTAAAAACTAAAAAAAAAGTTTTTTTTTCATACTCTGTGTTTCGCGAGTGTTTTAGTACCTTACTTGGACCTCGCTAAATATCCAAGTTAGTTTTAGCTATTCAAAGACCTTCCAATTCTCTCTCTCTCTTTATCCTAGTTTTTTTCTACCTAGCCATCTTTCTCCCTTCCCCTTGAATCAACACTTGGGTCTTCTCTCTTTATTCTTGATCCCAATATAGAGTTGGTAAAAATACAGGGGGTTAATTTTATGAACACACATATTTTTAGGAATGTATAAAATCAAACATGAAGAACAAGATTTAGATTGGACTTTTTTCAATTCTTTGTGAAGAGAATAAATAAAAACCTTTCAGTGCAGGTATCAGGTTACAGATACTTAAGTGGAAATAATCACTACATTTTGTATTCTGTAATTATTTGATTTGAAAATCAAGCATGATTTGCTTTCGAGAAAGTTGACATTTTAATAATTCAATGGAAAAAAGCTTTAATATAAATATTGCTTCCCAGGCACCACTTTAACATAATATTTTACAGTAAACATAAACAGTATTTTTATTTTGTGTATCTCCTGAGGCTTTCTCTCTCCTCCTCTTTATACATGAATATGAAAAATATATATATAGTTAGAAAAGCATAATTTTATGCAGAACACTGCGGGCGGGCAGAAAGATTTTTCATGGTACTGTAAAATCACTATCACTGCAGTTCAATAGTTCTTGTAATCATCATCACTCTCATCAGACTCATAGTTTCTAGAGGAATCCGGAGAATTGTTCTCCCTTGATGGGAATCTTGGAGATATCTTCCTTCTACTGGAGATAGATCTTGAATCTCTAGCTGGAGATCCTCTTAGAGAATACTGTCCAGAAGTGAATATTCCTCCACTACAGTCTCTTTTAGATTCACTGATGTGGACATATCTATTCCAGTCAGGAGACTGTGACCTAGCTCTCTTGGCTCCAGATGAAGATCCCTCCATCCGATCATTATAATCTGAGGCAGTGTTTAAAGGTTTAGGCCTGCTCTGGTACTCAGTATTTTGAGCCTCCAAAACTACCAAATCCTTTCTCTTCTTATCTAGAACCTGCCTTAGGTCTCTCCCAGAAGAACTGATTTCCTCAACTGATCCTTCAGTTGGTCGCAATCCTTTCTTTCCCAAAGCTTTCCAAACCTTTCGAGGAATGTACTGATGTTTGCCTTTGACCCTTGCATACATTTTCTTCTTACTGTTCCTCCACTTCTGGTTTCTCTTGTGATGATCACCTGGAACCTGGTTGTATATCTGTTGTTGAAGACCAACTCTACTCCTAGCAGAACCTTGATACTGAGAAATGTTAGCATGGAACAGTTCTTCTCTGACACTTCTGTGCTCTAGGACCTTTTCATCCTTTCTTCTAGTTGATTCTTCTTGTTGCACCACATTCTGCTGTCTTGATCTTACTTCTTCATCAATCCTAGGCACAGTGGCAGCTGGGACATTGAAGAGGAATAGATGCATCAGCCTTATTCTTTCATACAGACTTACTCTCTCTAACCAGAATGGCACAGGTATCTGGTCAAAGTCAATCTTGTTAATGTGTGACAGCAAAGAATTGATCTTGTTAGGATGCAGCCTTACAAACTACCAAGTACTTTAGCTTGGCCTGTCTGGGTTGCCAGTGCTGAAATATCCTTGTTAGAAATGGCACTTATATCCAGGTTGAATACCTTGTGTTCAAGAGATGGTTTACACTCCAATCCTAGAAACTCACAACCTTCATATTCATCCTCCCTAGATATTCCTCTATTGTAAGTGCAGGATCTAATGAATTTTTCATCAATCTTTCTGCTGATTAGGGGGTGCAACCTTGGGTGGGTTTCCTTGAAACCTTGAAGGAGCTGAATCTGTTCTACAAAGAAAGGGAGAACAGAGTGAAGATATCTTGGTCCACCATACACAACAGTAGGCCAATCCGGTATAAGCTGTGAGAAGAGGCAGATTAAATCATCAGGACTGCTCTCAATATACTTCTGATCATCATTGATAACATGTTTCCTCAAGCTTTTTACAAGATCAACTCTGCTTTCAGCCTTGTTTTTATGCTTCAGACTTACAGATGTTTCACCAATACATTTTCCAACAAACCAGGCAAACCACTTGATTGTTTCAGGCTGTCTCAGCTCAATGGTTGAGCACAGAGCATCTATATCAGGAAACAGATTTCTCATCAGGAGTCCCATGAGAATAATGTAGTTGGAGTAACCAAATCTTACAATTCCAACAAAATAGATCCTAAACTCATCAGGTAGATCAACCCAGTCCAGGCAGTTCAGTTGATCAAGACCCTTAATCTCTAGGTTGAGAAGACCACCCATGGTTATCAAATGAGCATTGAACAAATCAGCAGTACCTGGTTTCCAACCAGTAGCCGTTGCTAATGACTCTACTTCTAAACAGTCAGGGAGAATGGCATCCACTCCATAAATATTACGGAGGGTATCCTTGATAAGGTCTCTTGCACGGATTGATTCATAACCATAGAGATAAGGCAAAGTCTTCAGAAATGAATAGAAAACCTCTGGAATAGTTGATGGTGAGAGTTTGTAGAGCTTCTTACCATCTTCATCTTCAAAAATATCAAAATTGAACCTGATGCTTAGAACCCATGAGATTCCATCTCCAATGAGAATTCTGCTTGGTAATTTCCTGCAATTGTGCTGCTTCAGGTGCGGTACAGATATTATCAAGGGCTTAGGATCATCATAATAATTTTCCTAAATCCTTTTGAGCTCATTATACTTCCAAACTGGAATACTAAACTCTTCTACATGAAAGGAACAGGCCTCCCCAGGGAACATAGTCTGATTCTCCCTAATTTTACTTACAGCCCAGTCTAGAACCTCCATTACCTTGTCTGCAGATGATCTTCCTAGAGTTACCTCTCTGATATCTAATCCCAGTAGACTCTCTTCATCTAAAGAGCACCTACTAGAGAGTTTCTCAAGATACAACTTTGGAGGAAACTGGTACCCACCAACATTAGCAAATAGATCAACCTTCAGGTATGATATTAATGGAGCTTTACCAGGAAGGTAATTTTCCACATCCAGACCTTTAATCTTTGGAAGACAATCCTCTTTTGATGATTTAGACAGAAACTTCTGCATATCCTCCTTATCCCGGTTTTCATGACCACTTACTTCTCCAGGTTCACCCAACCAGTGGTAGAGTATTTTCCTTCCTGTATCTGCATCTTTATGATCAGATCTACCAACAATAAACAGGTGCTCCCTTCTTGTGTCTTCTCTCTGAAGAACTAATCTCCTGCTATTTATTATATTGGAGCTAGCAGTGTTGTAGAAAGTGTTGGAGTTGAAGAAACTAAAAAAGGTTTTGATTAGATTAGTATATATATGATATATAGATTCTGTAAAAAATCTCTTAAATAAAATATTTATATTAAAATTGTAAGCACATGCAATAAACAAATGCTCTAAAAATTCCATTTTCTGATTCTTTTCTGATTTTGACAGTAATGGATGGGCTGTGCACATCATACATAATTAGTTTTTCAATTGTTCATAGAACTTCCTCGAGTTCAGATCAACTTCTCCAGCAGCAGAGATAATTGATATGTTTCTAGGACAATGAGTAATCTTCTTGAGGTTATAAGTTCCATTTGTTTCAGTATTTCCAGGAAATTTTATGACAACTTTACTGGGACTTGGGATTGAATCTACTCTTCCCAATTTCCATACATCCTTCCCAATAGCAGCATTCTCAGTGTAAGTAAACAGACAGATATCTCCAATAGATATAACATCAGTCTTGTTCCATTTTGCTGGCCAAGGAATAAGTTGATGAATATTGTCCATCATCAATTGGTACCACACTTTCTGTATTTCTTGATTTTTTTCTGAGGAGTGCTGTAGATCCAGATCCTTTGCTAAGATCAATCCAGCCTTCCAAGGAGCGGTTGTTGTTTCTGCCAAGTTTCAATCTGTTAGCAGTACTGATTTTCCATCCTGGGTCATTGACATTGGAGCTGTTGCACTTAGCCATAGGGATGTCATCTATCATGCTAGACATTTTAGCAAACATAGTTTCCCATTGGATGGCTGTCATGACAGTGTTTGTCTTGACTGATAGTTTTTCCAGCATGGTTCTCAGGGTCTTTACTTTAGCTTCCACTCTTCCACGTTCCTCGTGACTTTTAGCATTTGTCAAGTTTTGATAAGTTGTGATTGGCATTTCATCAAAGGGGAGCTCCATCCTCGGAAGTCCATTCTGCCAGGCACTGCCTATGCTAAGATCCTTTGGAGTTATTGGGTGATTCTTAGTCAACAGATCAGCAATGTTCAATTTACCATCAATGTGAAAAAGCGGTAACTCTACCTCTTCTGTTGAATAAGATGAACCTAGTATATTTCTTCTTATGTCTGCAACTCTGTGAAGTGTAAACATGCGTAATTTCTTTGAAATGTTGTGGCACCAACACATAGCTATGGTGCTATCTGTAAAGTAGAGAATCTCCTCAACCCTGTTTCCAAGAGCTTTCTTTACATTGGTAGCTGTTTCAGCCATTAGCTTAATTCCTTCCAATTCATTTCTGGGAATTTTTTGATTCATTAGTTTGCTCCTGGCAGTCAGCAGTCTGCAACTAAATAGACCATTGGATCTCTCAAATCCTGCAAAAATTGCACAACCTCCTGCTTTTTCAGTGGCATCTGAAATACAGATCAGCCTTATTTTATCAGGGTTTATTGCATCTTCAGGGATTACACATCTCTCAGCTGTCATATATGGAATTTCAAGGAATTGCTGAAATCTTTCTTTCCAGTGGATTTGCAGATCATTATCTAAAGCACTATCCCATTCCAGTCCATTCAAGACTTGGTTATCTAGTTTAAGCTGCAGTTTAAATGGTTTCCACAATCCACTAGGGTCCCAAATTTCAGCAATCTTGGCAATGACCATTCTCCTAGTAATTTTTGTGGAATCCAGTATTTTAAGAACATCATTGGGGCAAACCACAGGGAAAGGATTAGGCTTCTTAGAGCCCCTTTTCCTTTTATTGAAGTTTATCTCACCAAAT
>NW_019398042.1:0-14957 GCF_000591075.1 Eurytemora carolleeae
CGCAAATTCAATCTTTAAAATCTTATAGTATAGAGGACGTGAGTCAGACTCTAATAAAAACGCATAAATAACTTCCAGTATATATATTTCTTATAACTTATTACTAGAGGGTTCAGAACTAGAGTCAATATCGATATCACACGTGTAGATGTTTTTTCAGTACTATGCCCCGTATCCGTTCTATCTCATTCTGTTGAACCTTGTGGAACTTGTTTAACGCGGCCAGGCATCGTCTTCCACAATAGATCATTTTTGAGGGATGATTTTGAGAATCGATTTTTTAAAACTATTCAATATCGACTATAAAAAAACGAGTAAAAATTCTACTGTTAACTAAAAGGATGTTTAGTGACAGGTTGAGCAGTTGTTTTCTGCTCTTGGCAGGGTTCGGACCTCTGCCCATGGTATCTCCCGGCTTCACAGCTATGGAAGAGCACTGTGTAGAGTGCTCACGACTCATCCTACAGAGAAGTAGTGAAACATAGGATTTAAACAGTAAACAAGAACTCCATCTTCAGCTTATATTGGCTGAACATCTCAGCAGAAAATAGGGAATGCAGAAGTATAACCCCCTGATAGGTATATAAGTAATGCACAATCATACCGTCTTTTTACTTGGCTGTGAGGACTGGACTATTGTAGAAGATTTAACCTGATGGATTTCAACTCCCAATTTTGCATAAGCAGTGCAGTTATGGGTTTCCTTAATTTTGCTTAAGTTGGAAAGACTTTCAATCCAGGAGAAATTAGGGAAATTCTATGGGAGTCCCACGATACCCCCCTTCCGAACTCCAAACTTCCAAAACCTTTATTTATCACAAACTGCATTTTGAATTGATTTCTTGTGGACAAATGGTGTAGGCTCCATTTTGAAGACCACTAGGCGTAACCAGGATTTGAACCTGAAACTCAAAGTAACAATTGCCGAAATTTTTTTCCACCTGGCCCCCTCTCGCCCATATGATCTTTAAAACAACCTGATCAGACATTCCTGGTTATGCGGCAATAAATCTGCTAACTGAGTCAGCCAAATTAGAACACACTAAACATACAATTGTTTTTCAAAGTTACCAGAACTGGGGACAGTCAACAGAAGAAAAAGAAATAAAGAAAGAAATGATGACAAGAAGTACATTAAAATTAGAATTATTCTGCATTAATTGTATCCAAATTGTAAATAAAAAAATAAAAATAATAAATTGTTAAAAAGGAACAGGCTGAGAAAATAAAAATTAACTTTTATCATCAAAAAGAAGTAATTTTATTCAGTCTGTTATGTCTCATTGTTTACAAATTTTTTTTGTTGATTTCCTGGAATTTTTAATGAAATATTTGAGTAAATCTGCAAACAAATTAATAAAGAATAAGAAATTCAATGTTAATGATAAAAAATAAATTTAAAAAATCGATTCTCAAAACTTAGCCAACCAAATGGATGATTTTAAATGTCAACTTTGCGCTCAAACTCAGTAATTACACATCATTAAAACGTTTTGTATGTCTAAAATGAATCCTAAAAAATATCTCCACAATACTTTTTCTCAGTTCAACCATACATTGCCCGTCACACTCCCTTCAAGAAAAGTGTTTGCCTATAAGTCAAGTTCAAATATACCCGAAGTTAATCAGTTTAGTAATTCATGTTTAAACTTTTGGATAAGATAACGTTTATTCACAACGCCTCTCTTCACATTGAAAACTTTATCAGCTTAAAACACCAGACTGAAATATTTTTTCATTCTCGTGTTGCTTTAGAAAAAGATATTTTGTGGTTTCCATGAAAGGATTCATTCGTAACTAGAGTAAACCGCCATCAAATTAAAAGACTAACAAATAATTAAGTTAACCAAAAAAAGCGACAACAAAAAATAGGTCAAACAGCAGATCTGCTACATTTTTTAACATATTTTAGGTGGATGCTATTGGTGGTTGGGTTTATAGTCAAGGAATATCAAGAAATTATGATTTATTGAAATTTTTTCTGTAATCTGATTATGCCTCTGCACTAGGTGGCGTTTCATTTTAAAAAGCATTTAATTGGTAAAAACAAAAAATCCAAAAATATTTTAATAATATCCAAAAAATATAAAAAATACCATTTTTATCCTATTTAATCAAATTATGAATAACTAGAAGTTCTCTTTTTTATACGAGCCTATCAAGGTGCTTCCCAGCCATTCTCTATTTCAACTTTTTATTAGCTGTTCAATCTTTCAGCATTTCTCTTCGACAAAACAAATATAATTTTTTTAAAGAATCTACATTTTTTTCTTGAATTTTAAAAAAATTTCACGAAAATCAAAACTTTTCATAAACCTTCCCTGGGGTCAATGTGAGGTCACACACAAAGTTTATATTTACATATATATAATGATGTCTAAGAATTAAAATCTTAATATCTTAGCCAGTACTATACCTAGAGATGGGCGCATTCGTTTTCTCAATAAGTTTGTTCATCATAGGTTAACAACCCATTTCGTTGGTTTTTTCAGTCGACCATAAAAAATTTAATTAGCTTGTTTTCAGAATTATTGCTCATTTACCATCTATTTTGTTCGAGCATTTTCTTACTAACTGATTGTTTAATTTAATGATTTATCCAGTGAGATTGTTCGTTTAGTATATTTGTTAGTTCAAAAAATTGTCCATTCTAAAGTAATTTTTTCTTCAAAATTACATTAAAAAAGTGCATTCAGTAATAAACGATCTTTTACCCAAGTTTGTCTGAAAAAATCATTTGTTCCGTAACAACTACAATTTTCTAAGAAACTTTTGTTCTAAAAGTTTTTTTTCAGTAAAAAACGATCGTTTTTCATCGTTTGTTAATTTTTGTCATTCATTTGGAAAAATTTTGTTCGTTCACAAACCGTACCGTACCATTTTTGGCTTTCTCTAATGAGAAATTAATATAGTTTTTTAATTAAATGACATTAATTAATTTTTCCTTGATATTATCAGAAACAATTCAGAATTATCATACCAGGTGTGTATTTTTGTATTTTTAATCAAGCAAACAAAAAACAAAAATAATTTTTTAAAGATTTGATGACGGTATGGGGAGGGAAATTTTGAGGCTTGTCTTGAAAAATACTCCTAAAGAAATTTCAAGTAACGACTTGCATGCCTGATTCACAAGGGTTAGAGATGGGTGCGTTTGTTATTTTTTACTTCGTTCGTTCGTTTACGACCCATTTCGTTTTTTCAATTGTTCAAAAAATGATTCGTTTTCAGAATTATCATTAATTTTCCATTTCTTTCGTTCCCATCTCACTGAACGATTTGAACAATCGTTTGTTCAGTAAAATCGTTTGTTCAATTAAATCGTTCTATTAGTAAAAAAAAATCTGTCGTTCTTTAAGTGTTTGTTCGAAAAATCGTTCGTTATGAAAAAAACAATAGTTTTTTCAAGATTGTTTAAACAATTTCAAATTGTTTGATTTTTTGGCTTGTTTTTAAAAAAGCGATATTTTTTCATTTCTCTAAATGATCCAAATCATTAGTTTTTTTTCTGAACGATAAATTTCGTTCATTCTAAAAATTCTTTGTTCGTTTCTAAAAACGATGCCCATCTCTAACCTGTGTATAATAAGTTTAAGTTTTTTGTCCAGAACGTATTCCTTTAAACTTTTGTCTGAGCTCAAAATATTGTGTTATTCTTGTATTCAAAAACAGTTTTCTAAAGTAACTAGCTAACTAGCGGATTTATGCTAATAAAACAATTAAAAAAACGATGCCCATCTCTAACCTGTGTATAATAAGTTTAAGTTTTTATCCAGAACGTATCCCTTTAAACTTTTGTCTGAGCTCAAAATATTGTGTTATTCTTGTGTTCAAAAACAGTTTTCTAAAGTAACTAGCTAACTAGCGGATGTATGCTAATAAAACAATTAAGGAATTTAAAAAAAAACGTTATATTCCCTTTTTGTATTCCGTTGTGATTTAGTCACATGACACTTTTGAATTGAAGGTTACTTGAAATTATGTTTACAGTCCCTTTAACTATTAACTTGGTTCACAGTAATATAAAATGTTTAGAAACAAAACGTTTTTTGTCTGAAACACGGTCGTGCAAATAAACAGTGGTGCAGATCATTTCATGAAATTATCATGCACGTAGTGCTAAACTATTTATATTTGAAACTGTATAGCACTGTGCAATAGTATACAGCTTATAATTAAGTAACATTATATATCACAATGTTTACTTTAATTCACGTCTATAGTAAAATTCAGCAAGAAGTGATCATGAGTAATAAAGTACACAATAGTTTCATAAAGTATTCATCGTGCTGTAATGATATGGTAAAAAGCTTAGAGGAAGCTGTTCGGTACCCAAGACTATATACCATGCATTGGAATTTGTAGGGCCTCACATTTTTATTTATTTTCCTTTGCTGATTTATGTAGTGTCTTATATGCATTAGAAAATACTGATTATCTATTTATAAAAAACAAACATTTATTGGCATAAATAAGTTCATTTTTTTTATTTTATCTTTATAATAATATTAATAATATAGAAATTGTAAACAATACTCATCAGTTAGTAACAACAAGGTTATAGTAATTATAGGTTAGTAATTACCTTTTTTAGGAGTATTTTTCAAGACAAGCCTCAAAATTTCCCTCCCCATACCGTCATCAAATCTTTAAAAAATTATTTTTTAGGGTTACCCACAAAAGATGAAACTTTAAAGGGGCTGTAAAGGAAAAATGAAAGGGGGTATAGGATGAAACATGAGAATCTCAGGAGTTGAACGATTCCTATAAGACATCTATCTGATTTAAAAATTCAAATTAAAAAATATAATAGGAGCAAACCTGAGATTAGGCTCCTGTGGGATATCGTCGTTCTCAGAATGGTTGCGTATTTGTTGAATATGATCCTGTGCGGCTTTTATGCTCGGCTCAAAGTATTCTAAAATAAAGGTTTATTCTTAATTTTGCTATACTTTTATTTTTGATTTTATTGTACTTTATTCTTAATTTTGCTATACTTTTATTTTTGATTTTATTGTACTTTATATGTCGAAGAGAAATGCTGAAAGATTGAACAGCTAATAAAAAGTTGAAATAGAGAATGGCTGGGAAGCACCTTGATAGGCTCGTATAAAAAAGAGAACTTCTAGTTATTCATAATTTGATTAAATAGGATAAAAATGGTATTTTTTATTTTTTTTGGATATTATTAAAATATTTTTGGATTTTTTGTTTTTACCAATTAAATGCTTTTTAAAATGAAACGCCACCTAGTGCAGAGGCATAATCAGATTACAGAAAAAATTTCAATAAATCATAATTTCTTGATATTCCTTGACTATAAACCCAACCACCAATAGCATCCACCTAAAATATGTTAAAAAATGTAGCAGATCTGCTGTTTGACCTATTTTTTGTTGTCGCTTTTTTTGGTTAACTTAATTATTTGTTAGTCTTTTAATTTGATGGCGGTTTACTCTAGTTACGAATGAATCCTTTCATGGAAACCACAAAATATCTTTTTCTAAAGCAACACGAGAATGAAAAAATATTTCAGTCTGGTGTTTTAAGCTGATAAAGTTTTCAATGTGAAGAGAGGCGTTGTGAATAAACGTTATCTTATCCAAAAGTTTAAACATGAATTACTAAACTGATTAACTTCGGGTATATTTGAACTTGACTTATAGGCAAACACTTTTCTTGAAGGGAGTGTGACGGGCAATGTATGGTTGAACTGAGAAAAAGTATTGTGGAGATATTTTTTAGGATTCATTTTAGACATACAAAACGTTTTAATGATGTGTAATTACTGAGTTTGAGCGCAAAGTTGACATTTAAAATCATCCATTTGGTTGGCTAAGTTTTGAGAATCGATTTTTTAAATTTATTTTTTATCATTAACATTGAATTTCTTATTCTTTATTAATTTGTTTGCAGATTTACTCAAATATTTCATTAAAAATTCCAGGAAATCAACAAAAAAAATTTGTAAACAATGAGACATAACAGACTGAATAAAATTACTTCTTTTTGATGATAAAAGTTAATTTTTATTTTCTCAGCCTGTTCCTTTTTAACAATTTATTATTTTTATTTTTTTATTTACAATTTGGATACAATTAATGCAGAATAATTCTAATTTTAATGTACTTCTTGTCATCATTTCTTTCTTTATTTCTTTTTCTTCTGTTGACTGTCCCCAGTTCTGGTAACTTTGAAAAACAATTGTATGTTTAGTGTGTTCTAATTTGGCTGACTCAGTTAGCAGATTTATTGCCGCATAACCAGGAATGTCTGATCAGGTTGTTTTAAAGATCATATGGGCGAGAGGGGGCCAGGTGGAAAAAAATTTCGGCAATTGTTACTTTGAGTTTCAGGTTCAAATCCTGGTTACGCCTAGTGGTCTTCAAAATGGAGCCTACACCATTTGTCCACAAGAAATCAATTCAAAATGCAGTTTGTGATAAATAAAGGTTTTGGAAGTTTGGAGTTCGGAAGGGGGGTATCGTGGGACTCCCATAGAATTTCCCTAATTTCTCCTGGATTGAAAGTCTTTCCAACTTAAGCAAAATTAAGGAAACCCATAACTGCACTGCTTATGCAAAATTGGGAGTTGAAATCCATCAGGTTAAATCTTCTACAATAGTCCAGTCCTCACAGCCAAGTAAAAAGACGGTATGATTGTGCATTACTTATATACCTATCAGGGGGTTATACTTCTGCATTCCCTATTTTCTGCTGAGATGTTCAGCCAATATAAGCTGAAGATGGAGTTCTTGTTTACTGTTTAAATCCTATGTTTCACTACTTCTCTGTAGGATGAGTCGTGAGCACTCTACACAGTGCTCTTCCATAGCTGTGAAGCCGGGAGATACCATGGGCAGAGGTCCGAACCCTGCCAAGAGCAGAAAACAACTGCTCAACCTGTCACTAAACATCCTTTTAGTTAACAGTAGAATTTTTACTCGTTTTTTTATAGTCGATATTGAATAGTTTTAAAAAATCGATTCTCAAAATCATCCCTCAAAAATGATCTATTGTGGAAGACGATGCCTGGCCGCGTTAAACAAGTTCCACAAGGTTCAACAGAATGAGATAGAACGGATACGGGGCATAGTACTGAAAAAACATCTACACGTGTGATATCGATATTGACTCTAGTTCTGAACCCTCTAGTAATAAGTTATAAGAAATATATATACTGGAAGTTATTTATGCGTTTTTATTAGAGTCTGACTCACGTCCTCTATACTATAAGATTTTAAAGATTGAATTTGCGCTCTTACTGAACAAATGTGCACTTTAAAAACGTCTCATAGGTCTCAAATGATACCTAAAATATTTCTCCACAATACTTCACTCTCAGTTCAACTACCATACATTGCCGGTCACTCCCTTTAAAGAAAATGTTTAAATGTTTTACCTTGGACTGAGGGAGCGCACAGGAGCACTAAGTTATGAATATGTTTAATGTTTAATATTAATTTCTCAAAAATATGCATTAAGAAATAATTTTGAAACGTATTTTATGAAAAAGGGAATAAACTCGACTTTCAAACTGAATCTCCAAGATTAAGATCGCAATTAGTTTTCTGGTTTCTGAAAAATTTGGGATCATTCCCTTTAGCCTTTGTTTACCTCATCTTGTGATTGCACAATGCTTTTTTTAGAATTGTCACTCTTTTTCAAAACATTTTCGCTGTCAACCTTAAAAATGCAAACCTTATATATGTTGTTATGTTAAGATCAAGAATAAAGTATAAACCTTTATGTATGTCATTTCATTATGCAGGTATTATTTTTAACAATTTATTTTTATTTAACATTTTTTTCACAAAATTTGAAAAGAGCAGTGAATTTTTTCTCCGACCGCTGCATCTTTTTTAATCTGATCCTACATCTTTATTCTGTTCTTCTCTTTTAGATCTACGCATTCTAATCTCTTGTAGACAAGGGAAAAATGCATATTTCTGATTCATATTATTCTTTAATTGGATATCTTGGCGTCAGAAATATCAAATTAAGGAGTGAGGAGTGAGGAGTAGATATCAGATGAATTTGTAGTTTTCAATAATGTTTTCTGATCTATGGAATGTCTGACTCAACAACTTTGAAGGTTAGCTTCAAACTCAATTTCCTCAATATTCTTGCAGGTTGAAAAAAAGTCACTGCAACAAGCGGGGTTTTAAAATTCTGAGGATATTCTTGTGTAAGAATTCCACCCTAATAATGACAAATGGGATAAGAAAGGTTAGGAAAGGAGTGGATATTTTCGACAAAAAAATTTTGCTTATTGTAAGTTCATCTTGGACACATTACTTCAGTATACCGCCTCATCTACAGCAATCTTTTCCTTGCAGCCTGCAGAGTATAATTACACTGTATCATAATGCATGGTGCACAACCTATCAGGATTCTACTTTATTTGTTTCCATTTTCCTTGTTTCTGGCAAGAGGGAAGGGGAAGAGGAGGAGAGAAACTGTATGTATAAAATGCTTTTTTTTACTACGAAATGTGCACCCTTCAGAAGGTGGGTGGTAAGGATAGTAAAGGTCGGAGAGTGTTATGAATGCCAGAACAAGGTTAAAACAAGTGATTTAATGGGAATCGATACCTATATTGTATACCATGCGCATAGATAAACACAGAGTGGGAGTGGAGTCTCTCTAAAAAACAGACGGTAGTTGGGGTATGCAGGTCTTGAATGTTTCTTGTAGTTCCGTTTATTTCTTTTCCATTTGTGTGCAGGGACGAAATTTAAAAGAGTATCGTTGAACTAAACATCCAAGATTCCTTTTTGAGGTCTTAGCATTTGTGGAGATTTTGATTTAAGAGATGTAATATTAGAATTATATTATATTAGAATTAAGAATAAATTATAAACCTTTATGTATGTCGTTAGTTAGAATTAAGAATAAAGTATAAACGTTTATGTATGTCGTTATATTATAATTATGAATAAAGTATAAACTTTTCTGTATGTCGTTAGTTAGAATTAAGAATAAAGTGAAAACCTTTATGAATGTCGTTAGTTAGAATTAAGAATGAATTATAAACCTTTATGTACGTCGTTATATTATAATTATGAATAAAGTATAAACCTTTATGTATGTCGTTAGTTAGAATTAAGAATAAAGTATACAATAAAATCAAAAATAAAAGTATAGCAAAATTAAGAATAAAGTACAATAAAATCAAAAATAGAAGCATAATAAAATTAAGAATAAAGTACGATAAAATCAAAAATAAAAGCATAGCAAAATTAAGAATAAAGTACAATAAAATCCAAAATTAGAAGTAAAATAAAATTGAGAATAAAGTACAATAAAATCAAAAATAAAAGTATAGCAAAATTAAGAATAAAGTACAACAAAATCTAAAATAGAAGTAAAATAAAATTAAGAATAAAGTACAATAAAATCAAAAATGAAAGTATAACAAAATTAAGAATAAAGTATAACAAATTAAGAATAAAAACCTTTATTTTAGAATACTTTGAGCCGAGCATAAAAGCCGCACAGAATAGAAGTACCCAAGCAATATAACCAATTAGTAAACTGGGTTTCATCCTTATCACAACCATTTAGATTTTTCTAAAAAAAAAATTAGTTTTATATATAAGTAGCTGAAGTGTCTGGCGTTGCGCGTGGAGAAAATTAAAATCAAATTTTGACAACAAAAATTTCCAAATTTTTTGTTTAATGTTAACCCCAGGTATCCAAGGGTTTCCTAAAAAAAACTTCAGCCAATTCGGTCCAGCCGTTTGGTCATAGCTAACATAACAGGGGAGGAATAACTGAAATAAAGAGATTAAACATTTCTACCCAAATTAAAAGTGTCCACAGTGGATATCAAGATCGAGCGATCGGCACTATGAGTATCAACCAAAAAATTATTCCTAGCTCAAAATTGGTTTATCACAAGCTAACAATGGTTCCGGTTCCGAAAAGAAAAGAACTGGACACTCGGCTTCAACTTTAATCTCTGATCCATTTAATTTTGCAACCTCTAGTGTTATCAGTAATTGAAATACTAAATGGTATTAATAGCTATCAGGCGGAAAAAATAGCATTGCAACGATTAATTAGTGCGTCTTTTAATTTTAGAAAAATCCACTTTTGTACAGAGAGAAAATGGGTCCAGGTTCTCTGTACAGAAACAACAAAACTTTTGTTACTGCGTACTTTGATATTTCAAACTTTAGAATTCGACTAATCAAATAGTCACAGCTTGAATCATCAACGGTTTACACAGCATTATGTTGTATGTAGGGATGGTTGCTCAAATAAATTATATTTAAATAAGGGTTAATCTATTCCTATACCAAACATTTTCTTCGAAATTACATTTTTAACCAGATTATAGTTAAACTCCTTATATATATTTTGATTAGAAACATGTTTAGTTAGTTCTGTTATGTATGTAGTGCACGTAAATTAAGTTTCTTCGTTTTAGGCTTGTATTTTGCCTTTTTTTATTTGAAAGTCAAAATTTGGCAAAGTGTATCTAAGAAAAGCAATTGTTTTCAAAATTGATTATTCTAAACATTTGCTTTTTTATACTATACCAAAAACGACCCCAAAAAAATATCCAAAAACTACTACTTTCTAAAACGGTAGTTTTAGGTTCGGTTGTTAGGATAAAAACATTGCAAAGCTTAACAATAGCAAATTTTAACTAAAGATGGTTAAGAAATCCTGTAAAAATATATACGTATATATATATACGTATATATATATATATATAAATAAATATATAGATATATGAGTCATATGTTATAGGTATATAGCAATCCTCACAATTACGAATTATAAAGGAGTTAAGTTGATATTTCAAACTTAGATTAATTGGTCTAAGATAATTTTGAAATTGGGTTGCAAAGATGTAGGGATTAGAAAATCAGAGTTTGAGGCAAAGGCTCAATTCCTTTCTTAGGCAACCATTCTAATAATAATATTTAACGAAGCGGACTTTCATCCTAGCCATCACTACATCTAAAATAAATTTTTCAAAGATTTTCTTTCAAAACCGTTGTAAAACCCGTTGTAAAAACCGATGTAAAAAACTGAAATATTTTACGAAAGCTTTAAACAAATAATAGGAAGTGGAGAGCGTCTGTTCAGGTTTAAACTTTTCAAGCATTGTATGACAATAAAACATTTCCTCCAGATGCTAAATGTAAGATTCGAAAACATGTTTTTTTTTAATCTTTCTCGCTTAAAGGGACTGTAAAGGAAAAATTAAAGGGGGTATAGGCTGAAAGCTAATCACTTTAGCTCTCGATCGCGACCCATGAAAGTTATATCTGATGTTCTTGTCTCGAGAAATTGATATAAAACTTTGTCAAATTTATACAAAAATTCATATATATACAACTTTGTATAGAAATAGTAGGTTTAAACAGATCATATTCAGCAAATCCGCAACCAATCTGAAAACGAGGATATCCCATGCAGAGAACTTAGGTTTTCTCCAATTATTATTTTCTAATTTTTAGTTTTAATCTAAGTAGATAATTGATGATATTATTTATAAGTCCATAAAAGGCCTGTATTACGTTAATAGTGTACACTGCACTCTCATTGGTGGGAGTTCTTGTGACGTAATACGGACTTATAAATAATATTATCAATTATATCTATTAAAAATAAAAATAAAAATTATAAAATAATAATTGGAGAAAACCTAAGTTACAATTAGGTTTCTCTAGGATATCTTCGTTTTCAGATTGGTTGCGGATTTGCTGAATATGATCTGTTTAAACCTACTATTTCTATACGAAAGAGTAAAATGATAAGCTTTCAGCTTTTCCTTTACAGTCCCTTTAATGGTCTTTTGTTTGCAATGGAAACCATGCTAAAAAATGAAAATAACAATAAGATTTTGGGAACACGCGACAGTGGCTGGCTGGCTAGCTGGATCACGCCAAACTAGCTAGCTGGCTATTTGGACCACGCCAAACTAGCAAGCTGGCTAGCTAGACCACGCCAAACTAGCTAGGGCTGTGAATGTCCGGGTTGTATCAGAAAAACCCCAGTCAAGATGAAATATTTAGAGTCATCAAAAAAGAACACTTTTTGACAATTTCCTCCATCTCAAATTTGGTTGAAATCTCCAAAAAATTTCTAAAAAATTTTCTTTGACCTCCGGGGTCGATATGGGAGAAGTAGAAGGTTGTTGAAAATTGAAAATTGTATAAAATGCTTTTTGTTAAGCTGTGAATTTTTGTAAATCCTTTGATTTTTTGTGAATCCTGTGATTTTTTGTGAATCCTGTGGTTTATGTAAATCCTGTGATATTTTGGCCTAAAAAATCAAATTTACTAACTTAAACTCAAGCACAAAGTCAAATTAATATTTTTAAAGAAACAAATAAAAATATTTTGAATTTAAATTTGTCGCCAAATTAATTTGTTATTACTTTTGTGTAAAATCTAAACTAGAGGAGCTACGAGGTCACCAAGTCCTACCAGTTATGTTGCATAAATTATACCATATTTCTCCTTCTGAAGTTCTGAATAGTTTGCAGTGACAGAAATATGAAAGTTTAGTGAAATGTAACAACAATCTATCCATCTACAAGCCTGATAAAATTGCGATTCTAACATAAGAGAGATCCAATTTTTAATTTACTTCCCTTCCCCCGGCCCCGGTGTTTAAAATTGTTTTCTTATCAGACTTTAAGAACATATGTTATGTTCGGTGTAAATAAGGTAGCTATTTTATTTATTAAAAAAAAAATAGAACAAAATATATTCAGCTGATCACGAAAATAAATAATTGAGAATTCATGGGAAGACGAACTATATAATTTAACAAATTTAAGACTTTAGTTATTCCAAAATAATGCTAGAAACACGGCAAAAGATATTTATTACATATATTTTATATTGATTAATTTTTACAGTAAAAATATTTATCTAAAACACACGTGCATTTAATCATGTACAAATACCTGTTTGTTTCTGTTTGAATATCATGTACATGTGTACAGTTCACGTACAGTACACTGTACACTGTACAGAAAACATGTGTAACCCATCTCAAGGATTTACGGTGCCGCACTTTCTTCCTCATCACTTCCTTAGCGCTCCTCGCGTCTCATTGGTCCAGACATTTATTTACTCCTCTCTCATTGGCTGGTTTAGAATGCTCTGGCGCTAAGCTCTTTAAACTGCACATGTTGAGCATTTAACATTTAAAGACCAAATATATGAATTTTGAAAATGAATTTAACACTAAAACAAACGTAAATGTTTCCTGCATTTGAGCCTTTATTTTACAACCATTCGTTGAAATGAATGAAACTAGAGTTTTGTGTTTTTATGTTTATGTTGACCGGGCTAATTAGCAAATAATTAGTATGAGTAGGAGTGGAAAATAAGAATTGAAGTAAATAAATACAAAAGTAAAGAGAATAACATAAAAAATGTATTAAAGACGCATTCTTTAGATTATTATAAATAGCTCTTAGTGACTCAGGGGAGGGGATAGAAGTGTGCCAAGATATCTATCTATATATCTTTCTATCTTTCTATCTATCGGTCTATCTATTTATCTATCTATTTGCCTTATCTATCTGCTTATCTTAAAAATAAGAGAGGGTTATACATTCCAACGTAATTTGAGCCGAGTATTTTTGCATAAAATCATATCTGTTGTAATATACCAGAGATATACAGATCTCAGCCCTTTAACAGTCCAGTGTATAATTAGAACCCTGATATTCGTTATCCAAACCTCCACAGGGTGTTCCAGAATTTGAGGTCTTGTAAATTTTGATAATTGTTTCCCTATTCTATTCAGAAACAACTATTTAGTTTTTAAAGACATTTTTGTATAATATAGAGAGGTGTAGATCTACCTAGTACATATACACTTGGCCCCCGGCCCATCACCCTGCATACCTTGTATTAAAGTGTTTTTTCCCGAGTATGTATATTTTGTACACACTGTACATCGTGTGTTGGAGTGTCTATCTAAGCATTAGTATACCCTGTATACCTAGTAGTGGAATGTGTGGGTGGATTTACGCTGAAAGGAAGGAATGATGATTAAAAATACAGTTTGCAGTTAGTTTACTTGGTTTAGCTTATATGGAATACAGTTTGCAGTTAGTTTACTTGGTTTAGCTTATATGGAATACAGTTTGCAGTTAGTTTACTTGGTTTAGCTTATATGGAATTCAGAAATTTTTTTATTCTTACTTATAAGCATTTAAACATTCCAGTATTCTCCCATTTCTGGCATTTTTGACACTGCATTTTAGTCATTCAAGCATTCTAACATTATGTTTTGTTATCGATGCATTTAAACAATTCTTGTTTGGATAGTAATGCAAATTTCTGTTATTCTAATCATTTCTGACATACTGCCATTTATCTGGTATTTTGGCATTCTGGCAAACTGACATTCTGGCATTCTACACATTCTGATTTTCTAGAATTCTGGCATTTTAATTTTTTGCGATTATGGTATACTTTGATTCTGGCATTCTGGCATTCTAGCGTTATGGAAGTTTGGCATTTAATTACCTTAAATGTTAACAATTTAGTTGCGTACTTACATTCTGGTAATCTATTATTCTGATTATCTTTTTTTCTGGTAATCTACCAGTTTCTTAATCCACTATTCTATTTATCTACATTTTAGTATTTGGAAACTCAAACATTTTTTATTTCAATATTTTGAGTTACTTCCCTGAACCCCAGTTTTATTCTCAAATTTAAATCTTCAAAATATCTTCCTGATTTTGGATCCCCCTCCCTCAGAAGTGCACTGTGCAATGTGCATTGAAGCCTACTGACATACGTAGGTATTGATGCAGTTTGCCACTATGGTATATCCGCCCAACTCAATATTGAGGAATAAAAATGGTTTCCAAGCTGAAGGTTGATAAATCAGCAAATACTTGAATTTGTCAAAATTTTCAACTTCAGGCATTGATCATACTTAACTTAGGGGATTAGATCTAAGTT
>NW_019398042.1:15495-20062 GCF_000591075.1 Eurytemora carolleeae
GGGGGAAGGGGGGGGGGTACACCCCCGGAGGTGGAAAAGGGGGGGAGGTGACACTCCCTGGTGGGTTAAAATGGAGGGAGAAGGGAAAAACAGTTCATGTAAATGTACATGATATGTAGGGTTGTTCATGAAAACGTATTAGATAAAATTGTATCGCATCTCTGCAATACGGGGGGGGGATACCCCCAAATTGTAACATTGTTTACATAAGAATATTTACCCCCTCCATATGACACCGCTCTGCGCCCCTGTTTTGATTCATTCTACAATACAAAGGGGAACCGACCCAAGCGGAAAACTAAAGCAAATTAGTCAATTTAAACAGTGTCAAGTGTGGTTCCTTTCAACATTTCAGATTTCAGAGTTCAGCACGATCCCGGGACTTTCTTTTCCTTCTCTCTCCAGGGTCTAGTTTACATAAAGACAAATTCTTCTTTCTCCAGGGTCTAGTTTACATATAGACAAATCCTTCTTTCTCCGGGGTCTAGTTTACATAAAGACAAATCCTTCTTTCTCCGGGGTCTAGTTTACATATAGACAAATTCTTCTTTCTCCAGGCTTTAGTTTACATATAGACAAATTCTTCTTTCTCCAGGCTCTAGTTTATATATAGACAAATCCTTATTTCTCCGGGGTCTAGTTTACATATAGACAAATCCTTCTTTTTCCGGTGGTCTAGTTTACATATAGACAGATCCTTATTTCTCCAGGGTTTAGTTTACGTACAGACAAGTCCTTCTCTCTCCAGGGTCTAGTTTCATATAGACAAATCCTTCTTTCTCCGGGGTCTAGTTTACATAACGACAAATCGTTCTTTCTCCGGGGTCTAGTTTACATATAGACAAATCCTTCTTTCTCCGGGGTCTAGTTTACATAACGACAAATCGTTCTTTCTCCGGGGTCTAGTTTACATATAGACAAATCCTTCTTTCTCCAGGGTCTAGTTTACATATAGACAAATCCTTCTTTCTCCAGGGTTTAGTTTACGTACAGACAAGTTCTTCTCTCTCCAGGGTCTAGTTTACATATAGACAAATCCTTCTTTCTCCGGTGTCTAGTTTACATATAGACAAATCCTTCTTTCTCCGGGGTCTAGTCTACATATAGACAAATCGTTCTTTCTCCAGAATCTAGTTTACTTATAGACAAATCCTTCTTTCTCCGGTGTCTAGTTTACATATAGACAAGTCCTTCTTTCTCCAGGGTCTAGTTTACATATAGACAAATCCTTCTTTCTCCAGGGTTTAGTTTACGTACAGACAAGTCCTTCTCTCTCTAGGGTCTAGTTTACATATAGACAAATCCTTCTTTCTCCTCTAGGGTCTAGTTTACATATAGACAAATCCTTCTTTCTCCAGGGTCTAGTTTACATATAGACAAATCCTTCTTTCTCCAGGGTTTAGTTTACGTACAGACAAGTCCTTCTCTCTCCAGGGTCTAATTTACATATAGACAACTCCTTCTCTCTCCAGGGTCTAGTTTACATACAGACACGTCCTTCTCTCTCCTGGTTCTAGTTTACATACAGAAACGTCCTTCTCTCTCCGGGTTCTAGTTTACATACATACAAGTCTTTCTTTGACCTGGTTTACATTCAGTCCCTCTTTCTCGGGTGTCCAGTTTGGTCCAGTTTACATAAAGACAAGTCCTTCTCTCTCCAGGGTCCAATTTATTGTCAGATGCGCTATATATTTCTATCTCTCTCTCTCTCTTCCATCCCTGTTCATGTTTCATCTTATTTTTCTTCAGCTTCCTTGCCTTATAAAATCTAAATATTTAAATTTTACTAATTCCCTCTTCTGCTTTAAAAGAAAACATCTAGACTATTACCAAAAACTCTAATATTTTCAACATTTTACTTAGTTCCCCTCCCCTCACCCCCCTCTCCACATATTTCCTGGTTGCACCTTCACTACTCTGCAACTTCTTATCCCTACATCAAACCTAGTATCTCAATCATCTCATTCACCATTCAATTTCTCTAATTTGTCCTGATATTCACTGCCTATGTCTCAATATATTGCTCTCTTATAATATAGGGTGTCTCAGAAAAAAACCTCATGACATAAGAAGGGAAAAGTTGTAATCGTGCAAATGTGCAAAATATACATCAGCAAATCCACAAATGAAAAATGCATGCAGTACAATATATTATATACAAATATCAGGTATGTCACATAAAACTCTGATTTTCTAATCACTATATCTGAGCAACCCAATGTCGTAGAACTTTGATATTTCAAACTATGAATTCCGAAAGATTAAATAATCTAAGTGTGAAATATTATAGGTTTACACCATCAGGTTGCAAAGATATGGGGATAAGAAAATTTTAGTTTGTGACAAGTACAAATTTCTTTTAAGTTAGAATTGTGATTTATCCTGGGACAACCTGTCCCATTGAGTAAATGTGTCCTGAATCTAGATCTTGTTTATCTTAGCTCTAGGTACCCCCAAGTATAAGGAGATTAGGATTCATTATAATATTCTGGTTGCAGTATCAAGGTCAAAGATATTCATCATTAATCCTTCAAACCCTTTCAACCTCCCTCATCATAAACAATATACCGCAGTATTATCAGAGGAATAAAGGATTAAAAACTTGAAAAATTGAATTTATATATTGCGTAGCATTGATGCTTATTATCTTATTTTTTCTTTGTTTAAATTGGTAAGATTTTAAAAGAAATAAACGTCGACAAATTTTCTATTTCAACCAGCCATAATCCTTCCCTGGGGTCATATGAGTTGGGCCGGATAGGTTTAGCCGTTTAAATTTTTTTTACACAAACAAACATACAGACACGCCAAATTTATATAGTAATAACTAAATTAATGCAAAGAAGGAAGGATAAATTAATGAATTAATTAATGAAAGAAAGGAAAGATAAATAAATAAATGAATTAATGTATAGAAATAAAAAATAAAATAATAAATTAATGTAAATATGGAAAGATAAATAAATGAAAGGATGAATGTTAGGAAGGAAAGATAAACGGATGAATGAATCAATGTAAGGATACAAAGATAAATAAATGAATGACTGATTGTGAGGAAGGAAAGATAAAAGGATGAATGTGAGGAAAGATAAAAGGATGAATGTGAGGAAAGATAAAAGGTTGAATGAATGAATGTGAGGAAGGAAAGATAAAAGGATGAATGTGAGGAAAGATAAAAGGATGTGAGAAAAAGATAAAAGGATGAATAGATGAATGTGAGGAAGGAAAGATAAAAGGATGGAAGGATGAATGTGAGGANACAGATTAGGAGGGATGGATCTAATATCTCAGGGTACAGGGTATATAGTAGTATCAGTATCATATTATAGACAGATTAGGAGGGATGAATCTAATATCTCAGGGTACAGGGTATATAGTAGTATCAGTATCATATTATAGATAGATTAGGAGGGATGGATCTAATATCTCAGGGTACAGGGTATATAGTAGTATCAGTATCATACTATAGACAGATTAGGAGGGATGAATCTAATATCTCAGGGTACAGGGTATAGTAGTATCAGTATCATACTATAGACAGATTAGGAGGGATGGATCTAATATCTCAGGGTACAGGGTATAGTAGTATCAGTATTATACTATAGCCATATTAGGAGAGATGGATCTAATATCTCAGGGTACAGGGTATAGTAGTATCAGTATCATATTATAGACAGATTAGGAGGGATTAATCTAATATCTCAGGGTACAGGTTATAGTAGTATCAGTATCATACTATAGACAGATTAGGAGGGATGGATCTAATATCTCAGGGTACAGGGTATATAGTAGTATCAGTATCATATTAAAGACAGATTTCAGGAGATGGAACTATTATCTCATGGTACACCGTATATAGTAGTATCAGTATTATATCAGGATGAGCACTGTGTGACTGTACTACAATCAGCAAATAAACTTTACAATACGTTACATGCAAACGCAGAAAACCAGATGTCAATTGTTATATTTGACCCTGAGTGTGATCAGCCTCTCTAGTATTTAACTACATATACTCCAACCTATGATTGAGTATACTGGTGAGTTTCTTTAACGATACGATATGTGTCTAAATAGTTTAGTTCATGCAACATTTCATATCAGATCCAGGAGCTATATAGAAGCTTAGGGGTAACTGGAGCTCATTGATAATTGTTCACGGGTACCTGAAGTACAAGGATATCTGGAGTACTAGGATTCCTGAAGTTCAAGGATACTTGGAGTCCAAGGATACCTAGAGTCCAAAGATACTTGGAGTCCAATGATACCTGGAGTTCAACTTGTACTGCAAGGGTACCTGGAGTTCCCTTAGTACAAGGAAACAAGTAGTCCTAGGTACTTTAAATCCTAAGATAACTACCTGGGATCCATGACTACCTACCTGCAGAGTACGTAGTTACCTGAAGTTCAAGAATTAAGAGGTAACGAGAGTATACGTATACGTCCCTAAAGGCCTGGTTCTGAAGTCCCGAGAGTATACGTATACGTCCCTAAAGGCCTGGTCCTGAAGTCCCGAGAGTATACGTATACGTCCCTAAAGGCCTGGTCCTGAAGTCCCGAGAGTATA